>NW_024543502.1:0-105735 GCF_018167655.1 Microtus oregoni | reverse complement strand
AGCATCCTGAGTACTGAGCACCCAGCACCCTGAGTACTGAGCACCCAGCACTCCGAGTCCTGAGCACGAAGCACCCTGAGTACTGAGCACCCAGCACCCTGAGCACTGAGCACCCAGCACCCCGAGCACTGAGCACCCAGCACCCTGAGTACTGAGCACCCAGCACCCTGAGCACTGAGCACCCAGCACCCTGAGCACTGAGCACCCAGCACCCTGAGCACTGAGCACTGAGCACCCTGATCACTGAGTACTGAGCACCGAGCACCCCGAGAACTGAGCACCCAGCACCCTGAGTACTGAGCACCCAGCACCCCAAGCACTGAGCACCCTGAGTATTGAGCACCCAGAACCCTGAGTACTGAGCAGCCAGCACCCTGAGTACTGAGCAAACAGCACCCTGAGTACTGAGCACCCAGCACCCCGAGCACTGAGCACCCAGCACCCTGAGGACTGAGCACCCAGCATCATGAGCACTGAGCACACTGAGTACTGAGCACTGAGCACCCTGAGTACTGAGCACTGAGCACCCTGAGTACTGAGCAACCAGCACCCTGAGTACTGAGCACCCAGCACCCTGAGCACTGAGCACCGAGCACCCTGAGCACTGAGCACCCAGCACCCTGATCACTGAGCACCCAGCACCCAGAGTAGTGAGCACCCAACGTACTGAGCACCGAGCACCCCGAGCACTGAGCACCCAGCACCTTGAGTACTGAGCACCCAGCACCCCGAGCACTGAGCACCCAGCACCCTGAGCACTGAGCACCCAGCACCCTGAGCACTGATCACCCAGCACCCTGAGCTCTGAGCACCCAGCACCCTGAGGACTGAGCACCCAGCACCCTGAGTACTGAGCACTCAGCACCCTGAGTACTAAGCACCGAGCACCGCGAGCACTGAGCACCCAGCACCCTGAGCACAGAGCACCCTGAGGACTGAGCACCCAGCACCCCAAGCACTGAGCACCCTGAGTATTGAGCACCCAGCACACTGAGTACTGAGCAGCCAGCACCCTGAGTACTGAGCACCCAGCACCCTGAGTACTGAGCACCCAGCACACTGAGTACTGAGCACCCAACACCCCAAGCACTGAGCACCCTGAGTACTGAGCACCCAGCACCCCAAGCACTGAGCACCCTGAGTATTGAGCACCCAGCACCCTGAGTACTGAGCAGCCAGCACCCTGAGTACTGAGCACCCAGCACCCTGAGTACTGAGCACCCAGCACCCCGAGCACTGAGCACCCAGCACCCTGAGTATTGAGCACCCAGCACCCTGAGCACTGAGCACCGAGCACCCTGAGCACTGAGCACCCAGCACCCTGAGGACTGAGCACCCAGCACCCTAAGCACTGAGCACCCTGAGTACGGAGCACTGAGTACCCTGAGTACTGAGCACTGAGCACCCTGAGTACTGAGCAACCAGCACCCTGAGTACTGAGCACCCAGCACCCTGAGCACTGAGCACCGAGCACCCTGAGCACTGAGCACCCAGCACCCTGAGCACTGAGCACCCAACACCCTGAGTAGTGAGCACCCAACGTACTGAGCACCGAGCACCCCGAGCACTGAGCACCCAGCACCCTGAGTACTGAGCACCCAGCACCCCGAGCACTGAGCACCCAGCACCCTGAGCACTGAGCACCCAGCACCCTGAGCACTGATCACCCAGCACCCTGAGCACTGAGCACCCAGCACCCTGACTACTGAGCACCCAGCACCCTGAGTACTGAGCACTCAGCACCCTGAGTACTGAGCACCGAGCACCCCGAGCACTGAGCACCCAGCACCCTGAGCACTGAGCACCCTGGGGACTGAGCACCCAGCACCCTGAGCACTGAGCACCCAGGTCCCTGAGCACTGAGCACCCAGAACCCAAAGCACTGAGCACCCAGCACCCTCAGTACTGAGCACCCAGCACCCCGAGCACTGAGCACCCAGCACCCTGAGTACTGAGCACCCTGAGTACTGAGCACCGATCACCCTGAGCACTGAGCTCCCAGCACCCTGAGTACTGAGCACCCAGCACCCTGAGGACTGAGCACCCAGCACCCTGAGTACTGAGCACCCAACACCCTGAGCACTGAGCACCCAGCACCCTGAGTACTGAGCACCCAGCACCCTGAACACTGAGCACCCAGCACCCCGAGAATGAGCACCCAGCACCCCGAGTACTGAGCACCGAGCACCCTGAGCACTGAGTACCCAGCACCCTGAGTACTGAGCACCCAGCACCCTGAGCACTGAGCACCGAGCACGCCGAGTACTGAGCACCCAGCACCCTGACCACTAAGAACCCAGCACCCTGAGTACTGAGCACGCAGCACCCTGAGTACTGAACACCCAGCACCCTGAGCACTGACCACTGAGCACCCTGATCACTGAGTACTGAGCACCGAGCACGCCGAGAACTGAGCACCCAGCACCCGGAGTACTGAGCACCCAGCACCCTGAGTACTGAGCACCCAGCACCCCGAGCACTGAGCACCCAGCACCCTGAGTACTGAGCACTGAGCACCCAGCACCCCGAGCACTGAGCACCCAGCACCCTGAGCACTGAGCACCCAGCACCCGAGTACTGAGCACCCAGCACCCTGAGTACTGAGCACCCAGGACCCTGAGTACTGAGCACCCAGCACCCCGAGTACTGAGCACCCAGCACCCTGAGTACTGAGCACCCAGCACCCTGAGCACTGAGCACCCAGCACCCCGAGCGCTAAGCACCCAGCACCCTGAGTACTGAGCACCCAGCACCCTGAGCACTGAGCACCCAGCACCCTGAGCACTGAGCACCCAGCACCCTGAGCACTGAGCACCCAGCACCCTGAGCACTGAGCACCCAGCACCCTGAGTAGTGAGCACCCAACGTACTGAGCACCAAGCACCCCGAGCACTGAGCACCCAGCACCCTTAGTACTGAGCACTGAGCACCCAGCACCCTGAGCACTGAGCACCCAGCACCCTGAGTACTGAGCACCGAGCACCCCGAGCACTGAGCACCCAGAACCCTGAGTACTGAGCTACGAGCACCCTGAGCACTGAGCACCCTGAGCACTGAGCACCGAGCACCCTGAACACTGAGTACCCAGCACCCTGAGCAATGTGCACCCAGCACCCTGAGCACTGAGCACCCAGCACCCTGAGCACTGAGCACCCAGCACCCTGAGTACTGAGCACTGAGCACCCAGCACCCCGAGCACTGAGCACCCAGCACCCCGAGTACTGAGCACTGAGCACGCTGAGTACTGAGCACCCAGCACCCTGAGCACTGAGTACCCAGCACCCTGAGCACTGAGCACCCATCACCCTGAGCACTGAGCACCCAGGACCCTGAGCACTGAGCACCCAGCACCCTGAGTACTGAGCACTGAGCACCCAGCCCTCCGAGCACTGAGCACCCAGCACCCTGAGTACTGAGCACTGAGCACCCAGCACCCCGAGCACTGAGTACCCAGCACCCTGAGCACTGAGCACCCAGCACCCGAGTACTGAGCACACAGCATCCTGAGTACTGAGCACCCAGCACCCTGAGTACTGAGCACCCAGCACTCCGAGTCCTGAGCACGAAGCACCCTGAGTACTGAGCACCCAGCACCCTGAGCACTGAGCACCCAGCACCCCGAGCACTGAGCACCCAGCACCCTGAGTACTGAGCACCCAGCACCCTGAGCACTGAGCACCCAGCACCCTGAGCACTGAGCACCCAGCACCCTGAGCACTGAGCACTGAGCACCCTGATCACTGAGTACTGAGCACCGAGCACCCCGAGAACTGAGCACCCAGCACCCTGAGTACTGAGCACCCAGCACCCCAAGCACTGAGCACCCTGAGTATTGAGCACCCAGAACCCTGAGTACTGAGCAGCCAGCACCCTGAGTACTGAGCAAACAGCACCCTGAGTACTGAGCACCCAGCACCCCGAGCACTGAGCACCCAGCACCCTGAGGACTGAGCACCCAGCACCATGAGCACTGAGCACACTGAGTACTGAGCACTGAGCACCCTGAGTACTGAGCACTGAGCACCCTGAGTACTGAGCAACCAGCACCCTGAGTACTGAGCACCCAGCACCCTGAGCACTGAGCACCGAGCACCCTGAGCACTGAGCACCCAGCACCCTGATCACTGAGCACCCAGCACCCAGAGTAGTGAGCACCCAACGTACTGAGCACCGAGCACCCCGAGCACTGAGCACCCAGCACCTTGAGTACTGAGCACCCAGCACCCCGAGCACTGAGCACCCAGCACCCTGAGCACTGAGCACCCAGCACCCTGAGCACTGATCACCCAGCACCCTGAGCTCTGAGCACCCAGCACCCTGAGGACTGAGCACCCAGCACCCTGAGTACTGAGCACTCAGCACCCTGAGTACTAAGCACCGAGCACCGCGAGCACTGAGCACCCAGCACCCTGAGCACAGAGCACCCTGAGGACTGAGCACCCAGCACCCCAAGCACTGAGCACCCTGAGTATTGAGCACCCAGCACACTGAGTACTGAGCAGCCAGCACCCTGAGTACTGAGCACCCAGCACCCTGAGTACTGAGCACCCAGCACACTGAGTACTGAGCACCCAACACCCCAAGCACTGAGCACCCTGAGTACTGAGCACCCAGCACCCCAAGCACTGAGCACCCTGAGTATTGAGCACCCAGCACCCTGAGTACTGAGCAGCCAGCACCCTGAGTACTGAGCACCCAGCACCCTGAGTACTGAGCACCCAGCACCCCGAGCACTGAGCACCCAGCACCCTGAGTATTGAGCACCCAGCACCCTGAGCACTGAGCACCGAGCACCCTGAGCACTGAGCACCCAGCACCCTGAGGACTGAGCACCCAGCACCCTAAGCACTGAGCACCCTGAGTACGGAGCACTGAGTACCCTGAGTACTGAGCACTGAGCACCCTGAGTACTGAGCAACCAGCACCCTGAGTACTGAGCACCCAGCACCCTGAGCACTGAGCACCGAGCACCCTGAGCACTGAGCACCCAGCACCCTGAGCACTGAGCACCCAACACCCTGAGTAGTGAGCACCCAACGTACTGAGCACCGAGCACCCCGAGCACTGAGCACCCAGCACCCTGAGTACTGAGCACCCAGCACCCCGAGCACTGAGCACCCAGCACCCTGAGCACTGAGCACCCAGCACCCTGAGCACTGATCACCCAGCACCCTGAGCACTGAGCACCCAGCACCCTGACTACTGAGCACCCAGCACCCTGAGTACTGAGCACTCAGCACCCTGAGTACTGAGCACCGAGCACCCCGAGCACTGAGCACCCAGCACCCTGAGCACTGAGCACCCTGGGGACTGAGCACCCAGCACCCTGAGCACTGAGCACCCAGGTCCCTGAGCACTGAGCACCCAGAACCCAAAGCACTGAGCACCCAGCACCCTCAGTACTGAGCACCCAGCACCCCGAGCACTGAGCACCCAGCACCCTGAGTACTGAGCACCCTGAGTACTGAGCACCGATCACCCTGAGCACTGAGCTCCCAGCACCCTGAGTACTGAGCACCCAGCACCCTGAGGACTGAGCACCCAGCACCCTGAGTACTGAGCACCCAACACCCTGAGCACTGAGCACCCAGCACCCTGAGTACTGAGCACCCAGCACCCTGAACACTGAGCACCCAGCACCCCGAGAATGAGCACCCAGCACCCCGAGTACTGAGCACCGAGCACCCTGAGCACTGAGTACCCAGCACCCTGAGTACTGAGCACCCAGCACCCTGAGCACTGAGCACCGAGCAGGCCGAGTACTGAGCACCCAGCACCCTGACCACTAAGAACCCAGCACCCTGAGTACTGAGCACGCAGCACCCTGAGTACTGAACACCCAGCACCCTGAGCACTGACCACTGAGCACCCTGATCACTGAGTACTGAGCACCGAGCACGCCGAGAACTGAGCACCCAGCACCCGGAGTACTGAGCACCCAGCACCCTGAGTACTGAGCACCCAGCACCCCGAGCACTGAGCACCCAGCACCCTGAGTACTGAGCACTGAGCACCCAGCACCCCGAGCACTGAGCACCCAGCACCCTGAGCACTGAGCACCCAGCACCCGAGTACTGAGCACCCAGCACCCTGAGTACTGAGCACCCAGGACCCTGAGTACTGAGCACCCAGCACCCCGAGTACTGAGCACCCAGCACCCTGAGTACTGAGCACCCAGCACCCTGAGCACTGAGCACCCAGCACCCCGAGCGCTAAGCACCCAGCACCCTGAGTACTGAGCACCCAGCACCCTGAGCACTGAGCACCCAGCACCCTGAGCACTGAGCACCCAGCACCCTGAGCACTGAGCACCCAGCACAATGAGCACTGAGCACCCAGCACCCTGAGTAGTGAGCACCCAACGTACTGAGCACCAAGCACCCCGAGCACTGAGCACCCAGCACCCTTAGTACTGAGCACCGAGCACCCTGAGCACTGAGCACCCAGCACCCTGAGTACTGAGCTCCGAGCACCCCGAGCACTGAGCACCCAGCGCCCCGAGCACCGAGCACCCTGAGCACTGAGCACCCAGCACCCTGAGTACTGAGCACCCTGCACAATGAGCAATGAGCACCCTGAGTACTGAGCACCCAGCACCTTGAGCCCTGAGCACCCAGCACCCGGAGTACTGAGCACCCAGGACACTGAGTACTAAGCACCGAGCACCCTGAGTACTGAGCACCCAGCACCCTGAGCACTGAACACACAGCACCCTGAGTACTGAGCACCTCGAGCACTGAGCACCCAGCACCCTTAGTACTGAGCACCGAGCACCCCGAGCACTGAGCACCCAGCACCGCGAGCACTGAGCACATAGCACCCCGAGCACTGAGCTCCCAGCACCCTGAGTACTGAGCACCCAGCACCCTGAGCACTGAGCACTGAGCACCCACCACCCTGAGCACTGAGCACTGAGTACCAAGCACCCTGAGCACTGAGCACCCAGCACCCTGAGCACTGAGTACCCAGCACCCTGAGCACTGAGCACCCAGCACCCTGAGCACTGAGCACACAGCACCCTGAGCACTGAGCACCTAGCACCCTGAGGACTGAGCACTGAGCACCCAGCACCCTGAGCACTGAGCACCCAGCACCCTGAGTACTGAGCACCGAGCACCCCGAGCACTGAGCACCCAGCACCCTGAGTACTGAGCTCCGAGCACCCTGAGCACTAAGCACCCTGAGCACTGAGCACCGAGCACCCTGAGCACTGAGTACCCAGCACCCTGAGCAATGTGCACCCAGCACCCTGAGCACTGAGCACCCAGCACCCTGAGCACTGAGCACCCAGCACCCTGAGTACTGAGCACTGAGCACCCAGCACCCCGAGCACTGAGAACCCAGCACCCCGAGTACTGAGCACTGAGCACGCTGAGTACTGAGCACCCAGCACCCTGAGCACTGAGTACCCAGCACCCTGAGCACTGAGCACCCATCACCCTGAGCACTGAGCACCCAGGACCCTGAGCACTGAGCACCCAGCACCCTGAGTACTGAGCACTGAGCACCCAGCCCTCCGAGCACTGAGCACCCAGCACCCTGAGTACTGAGCACTGAGCACCCAGCACCCCGAGCACTGAGTACCCAGCACCCTGAGCACTGAGCACCCAGCACCCGAGTACTGAGCACACAGCATCCTGAGTACTGAGCACCCAGCACCCTGAGTACTGAGCACCCAGCACTCCGAGTACTGAGCACCCAGCACCCTGAGTACTGAGCACCCAGCACCCTGAGCACTGAGCACCCAGCACCCCGAGCACTGAGCACCCAGCACCCTGAGTACTGAGCACCCAGCACCCTGAGCACTGAGCACCCAGCACCCTGAGCACTGAGCACCCAGCACCCTGAGCACTGAGCACTGAGCACCCTGATCACTGAGTACTGAGCACCGAGTACCCCGAGAACTGAGCACCCAGCACCCTGAGTACTGAGCACCCAGCACCCCAAGCACTGAGCACCCTGAGTATTGAGCACCCAGAACCCTGAGTACTGAGCAGCCAGCACCCTGAGTACTGAGCAAACAGCACCCTGAGTATTGAGCACCCAGCACCCCGAGCACTGAGCACCCAGCACCCTGAGGACTGAGCACCCAGCACCATGAGCACTGAGCACACTGAGTACTGAGCACTGAGCACCCTGAGTACTGAGCACTGAGCACCCTGAGTACTGAGCAACCAGCACCCTGAGTACTGAGCACCCAGCACCCTGAGCACTGAGCACCGAGCACCCTGAGCACTGAGCACCCAGCACCCTGATCACTGAGCACCCAGCACCCAGAGTAGTGAGCACCCAACGTACTGAGCACCGAGCACCCCGAGCACTGAGCACCCAGCACCTTGAGTACTGAGCACCCAGCACCCCGAGCACTGAGCACCCAGCACCCTGAGCACTGAGCACCCAGCCCCCTGAGCACTGATCACCCAGCACCCTGAGCTCTGAGCACCCAGCACCCTGAGTACTGAGCACCCAGCACCCTGAGTACTGAGCACTCAGCACCCTGAGTACTAAGCACCGAGCACCGCGAGCACTGAGCACCCAGCACCCTGAGCACAGAGCACCCTGAGGACTGAGCACCCAGCACCCTGAGCACTGAGCACCCAGCACCCTGAGTACTGAGCACGGATAATCCTGAGCACTGAGCACCCAGAACCCAAAGCACTGAGCACCCAACACCCTCAGTACTGAGCACCCAGCACCCCGAGCACTGAGCACCCAGCACCCTGAGTACTGAGCACCCTGAGTACTGAGCACCGAGCACCCTGAGCACTGAGCACCCAGAACCCTGAGTACAGAGCACTCAGCACCCTGAGTACTGAGAACCCAGCACCCTGAGTACTGAGCACTCAGCACCCTGAGCACTGAGCACCGAGCACCCCGAGTATTGAGCACCCAGCATCCTGAGCACTGAGCACCCAGCACCCTGAGTACTGAGCACCCAGCACCCTGAGTACTGAACACCCAGCACCCTGAGCACTGAGCACTGAGCACCCTGATCACTGAGTACTGAGCACCGAGCACCCCGAGAACTGAGCACCCAGCACCCGGAGTACTGAGCACCCAGCACCCTGAGTACTGAGCACCGAGCACCCCGAGCACTGAGCACCCAGCACCCCGAGTACTGAGCACCGAGCACCCTGATCACTGAGGACTGAGCACCGAGCACCCCGAGCACTGAGTACCCAGCACCCTGAGTACTGAGCACTCAGCACCCTGAGCACTGAGCACCGAGCACCCCGAGTACTGAGCACCCAGCACCCTGAGCACTGAGCACCCAGCACGCTGAGTACTGAGCACCCAGCACCCTGAGTACTGAACACCCAGCAACCTGAGCAATGAGCACTGAGCACCCTGATCACTGAGTACTGAGCACCGAGCACCCCGAGAACTGAGCACCCAGCACCCGGAGTACTGAGCACCCAGCACCCTGAGTACTGAGCACCCAGCACCCCGAGCACTGAGCACCCAGCACCCTGAGCACTGAGCACCCAGCACCCTGAGTACTGAGCACTGAGCACCCAGCACACCGAGCACTGAGCACCCAGGACCCTGATTACTGAGCACTGAGCACCCAGCACCCCGAGCACTGAGCACACAGCACCCTGAGCACTGAGCACCCAGAACCCTCAGCACTGAGCACCCAGCACCCTGAGTACTGAGCACTGAGCAACCAGCACCCCGGGCACTGAGCACCCAGCACCCTGAGTACTGAGCACTGAGCACCCAGCACCCCGAGCACTGAGCACCCAGCACCCTGAGCACTGAGCACCCAGCACCCGAGTACTGAGCACCCAGCACCCTGAGTACTGAGCACCCAGCACCCTGAGTACTGAGCACCCAGCACCCTGAGTACTGAGCACCCAGCACCCCGAGCACTGAGCACCCAGCACCCCGAGTACTGAGCACCCAGCACACTGAGTACTGAGCACCCAGCACCCTGTGCACTGAGCACCCAGCACCCCGAGCACTGAGCACCCAGCACCCTGAGTACTGAGCACCCAGCACCCTGAGCACTGAGCACCCAGCACCCTGAGTAGTGAGCACCCAACGTACTGAGCACCGAGCACCCCGAGCACTGAGCACCCAGCACCCTGAGTACTGAGCACCGAGCACCCCGAGCACTGAACACCCAGCACCCTGAGTACTGAGCTCCGAGGACCCCGAGCACTGAGCACCCAGCGCCCCGAGCACCGAACACCCTGAGCACTGAGCACCCAGCACCCTGACTACTGAGCACCCAGCACCCTGAGTACTGAACACCCAGCACCCTGAGCACCGAGCACCCCGAGCACTGAGCACCCAGCACCCTGAGCACTGAACACACAGCACCCTAAGTACTGAGCACCTCGAGCACTGAGCACCCAGCACCCTGAGCACTGAGTACCCAGCACCCTTAGCACTGAGCACCCAGCACCCTGAGCACTGAGCACACAGCACCCTGAGCACTGAGCACCCAGCACCCTGAGTACTGAGCACTGAGCACCCAGCACCCCGAGCACTGAGCACCCAGCACCCTGAGTACTGAGCACTGAGCACCCAGCACCCCGAACACTGAGCACCCAGCACCCTGAGCACTGAGCACCCAGCACCCGAGTACTGAGCACCCAGCACCCTGAGTACTGAGCACCCAGCACCCTGAGTACTGAGCACAGAGCACCCCGAGTACTGAGCACCCAGCACCCTGAGTACTGAGCACCCAGCATCCTGAGCACTGAGCACCCAGCACCCCGAGCACTGAGCAACCAGCACCCTGAGTACTGAGCACCCAGGGCCCCGAGCACTGAGCACCCAGCACCCTGAGCACTGAGCACCCAGCACCCTGAGTACTGAGCACCCAGCACCCTGAGTACTGAGCACCCAGCACCCTGAGCACTGAGCACTGAGCACCCTGAGCACTGAGTACTGAGCACTGAGCACCCTGAGCACTGAGCACCCAGCACCCCAAGTACTGAGCACCCAGCACCCCGAGCACTGAGCACCCAGCGCCCCGAGCACTGAGCACCCAGCACCCCGAGCACTGAGCACTGAGCACCCAGCACCCCGAGTACTGAGCAGTGAGCACCCTGAGCACTGAGCACCCAGCACCCCGAGTACTGAGCACTGAGCACCCTGAGTACTGAGCAACCAGCACCCTGAGCACTGAGTACCCAGCACCCTGAGGACTAAGCACCCAGCACCCTGAGCACTGAGCACCCAGCACCCTGAGCACTGAGCACCCAGCACCCTGAGTACTGATCACTGAGCACCCAGCACCCCGAGCACTGAGCACCCAGCACCCTGAGTACTGAGCACTGAGCACCCAGCACCCCGAGCACTGAGCACCCAGCACCCTGAGCACTGAGCACCCAGCACCCGAGTACTGAGCACCCAGCACCCTGCGTACTGAGCACCCAGCACCCTGAGTACTGAGCACCCAGCACCCTGAGTACCAAGCACCCAGCACCCCGAGCACTGAGCACCCAGCACCCCGAGTACTGAGCACCCAGCACCCTGAGTACTGAGCACCCAGCACCCTGAGCACTGAGCACCCAGCACCCCGAGCACTGAGCACCCAGCACCCTGAGTACTGAGCACCCAGCACCCTGAGCACTGAGCACCCAGCACCCTGAGTAGTGAGCACCCAACATACTGAGCACCGAGCACCCCGAGCACTGAGCACCCAGCACGCTGAGTACTGAGCACCGAGCACCCCGAGCACTGAACACCCAGCACCCTGAGTACTGAGCTCTGAGGACCCCGAGCACTGAGCACCCAGCGCCCCGAGCACCGAGCACCCTGAGCACTGAGCACCCAGCACCCTGACTACTGAGCACCCAGCACCCTGAGCAATGAGCAACCTGAGTACTGAGCACCCAGCACCTTGAGCACTGAGCACCGAGCACCCCGAGCACTGAGCACCCAGCACCCTGAGCACTGAACACACAGCACCCTGAGTACTGAGCGCCTCGAGCACTGAGCACCCAGCACCCTGAGCACTGAGTACCCAGCACCCTGAGCACTGAGCACCCAGCACCCTGAGCACTGAGCACACAGGCCCCTGAGCACTGAGCACCCAGCAGCCTGAGTACTGAGCACTGAGCACCCAGCACCCCGAGCACTGAGCACCCAGCACCCTGAGTACTGAGCACTGAGCACCCAGCACCCCGAACACTGAGCACCCAGCACCCTGAGCACTAAGCACCCAGCACCCGAATACTGAGCACCCAGCACCCTGAGTACTGAGCACCCAGCACCCTGAGTACTGAGCACCCAGCACCCCGAGTACTGAGCACCCAGCACCCTGAGTACTGAGCACCCAGCATCCTGAGCACTGAGCACCCAGCACCCCGAGCACTGAGCACCCAGCACCCTGAGTACTGAGTACCCAGCACCCTGAGCACTGAGCACCCAGCACCCCGAGCACTGAGCACCCAGCACCCTGAGTACTGAGCACCCAGTACCCTGAGCACTGAGCACCCAGCACCCTGAGTAGTGAGCACCCAACGTACTGAGCACCGAGCACCCCGAGCACTGAGCACCCAGCACCCTGAGTACTGAGCACCGAGCACCCCGAGCACTGAACACCCAGCACCCTGAGTACTGAGCTCCGAGGACCCCGAGCACTGAGCACCCTGCGCCCCGAGCACCGAGCACCCTGAGCACTGAGCACCCAGCACCCTGACTACTGAGCACCCAGCACCCTGAGCAATGAGCAACCTGAGTACTGAGCACCCAGCACCCTGAGCACTGAACACACAGCACCCTGAGTACTGAGCACCTCGAGCACTGAGCACCCAGCACCGTGAGCACTGAGTACCCAGCACCCTGAGCACTGAGCACCCAGCACCCTGAGCAATGAGCAACCTGAGTACTGAGCACCCAGCACCCTGAGCACTGAACACACAGCACCCTGAGTACTGAGCACCTCGAGCACTGAGCACCCAGCACCGTGAGCACTGAGTACCCAGCACCCTGAGCACTGAGCACCCAGCACCCTGAGCACTGAGCACACAGCACCCTGAGCACTGAGCACCCAGCACCCTGAGTACTGAGCACTGAGCACCCAGCACCCCGAACACTAAGCACCCAGCACCCTGAGCACTGAGCACCCAGTACCCGAGTACTGAGCACCCAGCACCCTGAGTACTGAGCACCCAGCACCCTGAGTACTGAGCACCCAGCAACCCGAGTACTGAGCACCCAGCACCCTGAGTACTGAGCACCCAGCATCCTGAGCACTGAGCACCCAGCACCCCGAACACTGAGCACCCAGCACCCTGAGTACTGAGCACCCAGCGCCCCGAGCACTGAGCACCCAGCACCCTGAGCACTGAGCACCCAGCACCCTGAGTACTGAGCACCCAGCACCCTGAGTACTGAACACCCAGCACCCTGAGCACTGAGCACTGAGCACCCTGAGCACTGAGTACTGAGCACCCTGAGCACTGAGCACCCAGCACCCCGAGTACTGAGCACCCAGCACCCCGAGCACTGAGCACCCAGCGCCCCGAGCACTGAGCACCCAGCACCCCGAGCACTGAGCACTGAGCACCCAGCACCCCGAGTACTGAGCAGTGAGCACCCTGAGCACTGAGCACCCAGCACCCTGAGTACTGAGCACCGATAATCCTGAGCACTGAGCACCCAGAACCCAAAGCACTGAGCACCCAGCACCCTCAGTACTGAGCACCCAGCACCCCGAGCACTGAGCACCCAGCACCCTGAGTACTGAGCACCCTGAGTACTGAGCACCGAGCACCCCGAGCACTGAGCACCCAGCACCCTGAGTACTGAGCACTGAGCACCCAGCACACCGAGCACTGAGCACCCAGGACCCTGATTACTGAGCACTGAGCACCCAGCACCCCGAGCACTGAGCACCCAGCACCCTGAGCACTGAGCACCCAGAACCCTGAGCACTGAGCACACAGCACCCTGAGTACTGAGCACTGAGCACCCAGCACCCCGGGCACTGAGCACCCAGCACCCTGAGTACTGAGCACAGAGCACCCCGAGAACTGAGCACCCAGCACCCGGAGTACTGAGCACCCAGCACCCTGAGTACTGAGCACCGAGCACCCCGAGCACTGAGCACCCAGCACCCCGAGTACTGAGCACCCAGCACCCCGAGCACTGAGCACCCAGCACCCCGAACACTGAGCGCCCAGCGCCCCGAGCACTGAGCACCCAGCACCCCGAGCACTGAGCACTGAGCACCCAGCACCCCGAGTACTGAGCAGTGAGCACCCTGAGCACTGAGCACCCAGCACCCCGAGTACTGAGCACCGAGCACCCTGAGTACTGAGCAACCAGCACCCTGAGCACTGAGTACCCAGCACCCTGAGGACTAAGCACCCAGCACCCTGAGCACTGAGCACCCAGCACCCTGAGCACTGAGCACCCAGCACCCTGAGTACTGATCACTGAGCACCCAGCACCCCGAGCACTGAGCACCCAGCACCCTGAGTACTGAGCACTGAGCACCCAGCACCCCGAGCACTGAGCACCCAGCACCCTGAGCACTGAGCACCCAGCACCCGAGTACTGAGCACCCAGCACCCTGCGTACTGAGCACCCAGCACCCTGAGTACTGAGCACCCAGCACCCTGAGTACCAAGCACCCAGCACCCCGAGCACTGAGCACCCAGCACCCCGAGTACTGAGCACCCAGCACCCTGAGTACTGAGCACCCAGCACCCTGAGCACTGAGCACCCAGCACCCCGAGCACTGAGCACCCAGCACCCTGAGTACTGAGCACCCAGCACCCTGAGCACTGAGCACCCAGCACCCTGAGTAGTGAGCACCCAACATACTGAGCACCGAGCACCCCGAGCACTGAGCACCCAGCACGCTGAGTACTGAGCACCGAGCACCCCGAGCACTGAACACCCAGCACCCTGAGTACTGAGCTCTGAGGACCCCGAGCACTGAGCACCCAGCGCCCCGAGCACCGAGCACCCTGAGCACTGAGCACCCAGCACCCTGACTACTGAGCACCCAGCACCCTGAGCAATGAGCAACCTGAGTACTGAGCACCCAGCACCTTGAGCACTGAGCACCGAGCACCCCGAGCACTGAGCACCCAGCACCCTGAGCACTGAACACACAGCACCCTGAGTACTGAGCACCTCGAGCACTGAGCACCCAGCACCCTGAGCACTGAGTACCCAGCACCCTGAGCACTGAGCACCCAGCACCCTGAGCACTGAGCACACAGGCCCCTGAGCACTGAGCACCCAGCAGCCTGAGTACTGAGCACTGAGCACCCAGCACCCCGAGCACTGAGCACCCAGCACCCTGAGTACTGAGCACTGAGCACCCAGCACCCCGAGCACTGAGCACACAGCACCCTGAGCACTGAGCACCCAGAACCCTCAGCACTGAGCACCCAGCACCCTGAGTACTGAGCACCGATAATCCTGAGCACTGAGCACCCAGAACCCAAAGCACTGAGCACCCAGCACCCTCAGTACTGAGCACCCAGCACCCCGAGCACTGAGCACCCAGCACCCTGAGTACTGAGCACCCTGAGTACTGAGCACCGAGCACCCCGAGCACTGAGCACCCAGCACCCTGAGTACTGAGCACTGAGCACCCAGCACACCGAGCACTGAGCACCCAGGACCCTGATTACTGAGCACTGAGCACCCAGCACCCCGAGCACTGAGCACCCAGCACCCTGAGCACTGAGCACCCAGAACCCTGAGCACTGAGCACACAGCACCCTGAGTACTGAGCACTGAGCACCCCGAGAACTGAGCACCCAGCACCCGGAGTACTGAGCACCCAGCACCCTGAGTACTGAGCACCGAGCACCCCGAGCACTGAGCACCCAGCACCCCGAGTACTGAGCACCGAGCAGCCTGGGCACTGAGTACCCAGCACCCTGAGTACTGAGCACTCAGCACCCTGAGCACTGAGCACCGAGCACCCCGAGTACTGAGCACCCAGCAACCTGAGCACTGAGCACGCTGAGTACTGAGCACCCAGCACCCTGAGTACTGAACACCCAGCACCCTGAGCACTGAGCACTGAGCACCCTGATCACTGAGTTCTGAGCACCGAGCACCCTGAGAACTGAGCACCCAGCACCCGGAGTACTGAGCACTGAGCACCCAGCACCCCGAGAACTGAGCACCCAGCACCCTGAGTACTGAGCACTGAGCACCCAGCACCCCGAGCACTGAGCACCCAGCACCCTGAGTACTGAGCACCGAGCACCCCGAGCACTGAACACCCAGCACCCTGAGTACTGAGCTCCGAGGACCCCGAGCACTGAGCACCCAGCGCCCCGAGCACCGAGCACCCTGAGCACTGAGCACCCAGCACCCTGACTACTGAGCACCCAGCACCCTGAGCAATGAGCAACCTGAGTACTGAGCACCCAGCACCTTGAGCACTGAGCACCGAGCACCCCGAGCACTGAGCACCCAGCACCCTGAGCACTGAACACACAGCACCCTGAGTACTGAGCACCTCGAGCACTGAGCACCCAGCAACCTGAGCACTGAGTACCCAGCACGCTGAGCACTGAGCACCCAGCACCCTGAGCACTGAGCACACAGCACCCTGAGCACTGAGCACCCAGCACCCTGAGTACTGAGCACTGAGCACCCAGCACCCCGAGCACTGAGCACCCAGCACCCTGAGTACTGAGCACTGAGCACCCAGCACCCCGAACACTGAGCACCCAGCACCCTGAGCACTGAGCACCCAGCACCCGAGTACTGAGCACCCAGCACCCTGAGTACTGAGCACCCAGCACCCTGAGTACTGAGCACCCAGCATCCCGAGTACTGAGCACCCAGCACCCTGAGTACTGAGCACCCAGCATCCTGAGCACTGAGCACCCAGCACCCCGAGCACTGAGCACCCAGCACCCTGAGTACTGAGCACCCAGCGCCCCGAGCACTGAGCACCCAGCACCCTGAGCACTGAGCACCCAGCACCCTGAGTACTGAGCACCCAGCACCCTGAGTACTGAACACCCAGCACCCTGAGCACTGAGCACTGAGCACCCTGAGCACTGAGTACTGAGCACTGAGCACCCTGAGCACTGAGCACCCAGCACCCCGAGTACTGAGCACCCAGCACCCCGAGCACTGAGCACCCAGTGCCCCGAGCACTGAGCACCCAGCACCCCGAGCACTGAGCACTGAGCACCCAGCACCCCGAGTACTGAGCAGTGAGCACCCTGAGCACTGAACACCCAGCACCCCGAGTACTGAGCACTGAGCACCCTGAGTACTGAGCAACCAGCACCCTGAGCACTGAGTACGCAGCACCCTGAGGACTGAGCACCCAGCACACTGAGCACTGAGCACCCAGCACCCTGAGCACTGAGCACCCAGCACCCTGAGTACTGATCACTGAGCACCCAGCACCCCGAGCACTGAGCACCCAGCACCCTGAGTACTGAGCACTGAGCACCCAGCACCCCGAGCACTGAGCACCCAGCACCCTGAGCACTGAGCACCCAGCACCCGAGTACTGAGCACCCAGCACCCTGAGTACTGAGCACCCAGCACCCTGAGTACTGTGAACCCAGCACCCTGAGCACTGAGCACCCAGCACCCCGAGCACTGAGCACCCAGCACCCTGAGTACTGAGCACCCAGCACCCTGAGCACTGAGCAACCAGCACCCTGAGCTCTGAGCATCCAGCACCCTGAGCACTGAGCACCCAGCACCCTGAGTAGTGAGCACCCAACGTACTGAGCACCGAGCACCCCGAGCACTGTGCACCCAGCACCCTGAGTACTGATCACCGAGTACCCTGAGCACTGAGCACCCAGCACCCTGAGTACTGAGCTCCGAGCACACCGAGCACTGAGCACCGAGCACCCTGTGCACTGAGTACCCAGCACCCTGAGTACTGAGCACTCAGCACCCTGAGCACTGAGCACCGAGCACCCTGAGTACTGAGCACCGAGCACCCTGAGCACTGAGAACCCAGCACCCTGAGTACTGAGCTCCGAGCACCCCGAGCACTGAGCACCCAGCACCCTGAGTACTGAGCACCCTGCACCCTGAGCAATGAGCACCCTGAGTACTGAGCACCCAGCACCTTGAGCACTGAGCACCCATCACCCTGAGCACTGAACACACAGCACCCTGAGTACTGAGAACCTCGAGCACTGAGCATCCAGCACCCTGAGTACTGAGCACCGAGCACCCCGAGCACTGAGAACCCAGCACCGCGAGCACTGAGCACATAGCACCCCGAGCACTGAGCACCCAGCACCCTGAGTACTGAGCACCCAGCACCCTGAGTACTGAGCACCCAGCACCCTGAGCACTGAGTACCCAACACCCTGAGCACTGAGCACCCAGCACCCTGAGCACTGAGCACACAGCACCCTGAGCACTGAGCACCCTGAGCACTGAGCACCCAGCACCCTGAGTACTGAGCACTGAGCACCCAGCACCCCGAGCACTGAGCACCCAGCACCCCGAGTACTGAGCACTGAGCACCCTGAGTACTGAGCACCCAGCACCCTGAGCACTGAGTACCCAGCACCCTTAGCACTGAGCACCCAGCACCCTGAGCACTGAGCACCCAGCACCCTGAGCACTGAGCACCCAGCAAACTGAGTACTGAGCACTGCGCACCCAGCACCCCGATCACTGAGCACCCAGCACCCTGAGTACTGAGCACTGAGCACCCAGCACCCCGAGCACTGAGCACCCAGCACCCTGAGCACTGAGCACCCAGCACCCAAGTACTGAGCACACAGCACCCTGAGTACTGAGCACCCAGCACCCTGAGCACT
This sequence comes from Microtus oregoni, assembly GCF_018167655.1. Taxonomy (NCBI): domain Eukaryota; kingdom Metazoa; phylum Chordata; class Mammalia; order Rodentia; family Cricetidae; genus Microtus; species Microtus oregoni. The sequence continues at coordinate 86,986 of NW_024543502.1, read as the reverse complement.
GAGCACCCAGCACCCCGAGCACTGAGCACCCAGCACCCTGAGTACTGAGCACCCAGCACCCAGAGCACTGAGCACCCAGCACCCCGAGCACTGTGCACCCAGCACCCTGAGTACTGAGCACCCAGCACCCTGAGCACTGAGCAACCAGCACCCTGAGCACTGAGCACGGAGCACCCTGAGCACTGAGCACTGAGCACCCTGATCACTGAGTACTGAGCACCGAGCACCCCGAGAACTGAGCACCCAGCACCCGGAGTACTGAGCACCCAGCAGCCCAAGCATTGAGCACCCTGAGTATTGAGCACCCAGCACCCTGAGTACTGAGCAGCCAGCATCCTGAGTACTGAGCAACGAGCACCCTGAGTACAGAGCACCTAGCACCCCGAGCACTGAGCACCCAGCACCCTGAGGACTGAGCACCCAGCACCCTGAGCACTGAGCACCCTGAGTACTGAGCACTGAGCACCCTGAGTACTGAGCACTGAGCACCCTGAGTACTGAGCAACCAGCACCCTGAGTACTGAGCACCCAGGACGCTGAGCAATGAGCAACGAGCACCCTGAGCACTGAGCACCCAGCACCCTGAGCACTGAGCACCCAGCACCCTGAGTAGTGAGCACCCAACGTACTGAGCACCGAGCACCCTGAGCACTGAGCACCCAGCACCCTGACTACTGAGCACCCAGCACCCTGAGCAATGAGCAACCTGAGTACTGAGCACCCAGCACCTTGAGCACTGAGCACCGAGCACCCCGAGCACTGAGCACCCAGCACCCTGAGCACTGAACACACAGCACCCGGAGTACTGAGCACCTCGAGCACTGAGCACCCAGCACCCTGAGCACTGAGTACCCAGCACCCTGAGCACTGAGCACCCAGCAACCTGAGCACTGAGCACACAGCACCCTGAGCACTGAGCACCCAGCACCCTGAGTACTGAGCACTGAGCACCCAGCACCCCGAGCACTGAGCACCCAGCACCCTGAGTACTGAGCACTGAGCACCCAGCACCCCGAACACTGAGCACCCAGCACCCTGAGCACTGAGCACCCAGCACCCGAGTACTGAGCACCCAGCACCCTGAGTACTGAGCACCCAGCACCCTGAGTACTGAGCACCCAGCATGCCGAGTACTGAGCACCCAGCACCCTGAGTACTGAGCACCCAGCATCCTGAGCACTGAGCACCCAGCACCCCGAGCACTGAGCACCCAGCACCCTGATTACTGAGCACCCAGCGCCCCGAGCACTGAGCACCCAGCACCCTGAGCACTGAGCACCCAGCACCCTGAGTACTGAGCACCCAGCACCCTGAGTACTGAACTCCCAGCACCCTGAGCACTGAGCACTGAGCACCCTGAGCACTGAGTACTGAGCACTGAGCACCCTGAGCACTGAGCACCCAGCACCCCGAGTACTGAGCACCCAGCACCCCGAGCACTGAGCACCCAGCGCCCCGAGCACTGAGCACCCAGCACCCCGAGCACTGAGCACTGAGCACCCAGCACCCCGAGTACTGAGCAGTGAGCACCCTGAGCACTGAACACCCAGCACCCCGAGTACTGAGCACTGAGCACCCTGAGTACTGAGCAACCAGCACCCTGAGCACTGAGTACCCAGCACCCTGAGGACTGAGCACCCAGCAAACTGAGCACTGAGCACCCAGCACCCTGAGCACTGAGCACCCAGCACCCTGAGTACTGATCACTGAGCACCCAGCACCCCGAGCACTGAGCACCCAGCACCCTGAGTACTGAGCACTGAGCACCCAGCACCCCGAGCACTGAGCACCCAGCACCCTGAGCACTGAGCACCCAGCACCCGAGTACTGAGCACCCAGCACCCGAGTACTGAGCACCCAGCACCCTGAGCACTGAGCACCCAGCACCCGAGTACTGAGCACCCAGCACCCTGAGTACTGAGCACCCAGCACCCTGAGCACTGAGCACCCAGCACCCGAGCACTGAGCACCCAGCACCCTGAGTACTGAGCACCCAGCACCCTGAGCACTGAGCAACCAGCACCCTGAGCTCTGAGCACCCAGCACCCTGAGCACTGAGCACCCAGCACCCTGAGTAGTGAGCACCCAACGTACTGAGCACCGAGCACGCCGAGCACTGTGCACCCAGCACCCTGAGTACTGATCACCGAGTACCCTGAGCACTGAGCACCCAGCACCCTGAGTACTGAGCTCCGAGCACCCCGAGCACTGAGCACCGAGCACCCTGTGCACTGAGTACCCAGCACCCTGAGTACTGAGCACTCAGCACCCTGAGCACTGAGCACCGAGCACCCTGAGTACTGAGCACCGAGCACCCCGAGCACTGAGCACCCAGCACCCTGAGTACTGAGCACCCTGCACCCTGAGCAATGAGCACCCTGAGTACTGAGCACCCAGCACCTTGAGCACTGAGCACCCAGCACCCTGAGCACTGAACACACAGCACCCTGAGTACTGAGCTCCGAGCACCCCGAGCACTGAGCACCGAGCACCCCGAGCACTGAGAACCCAGCACCGCGAGCACTGAGCACATAGCACCCCGAGCACTGAGCACCCAGCACCCTGAGTACTGAGCACCCAGCACCCTGAGTACTGAGCACCCAGCACCCTGAGCACTGAGTACCCAACACCCTGAACACTGAGCACCCAGCACCCTGAGCACTGAGCACAAAGCACCCTGAGCACTGAGCACCCAGCACCCTGAGTACTGAGCACTGAGCACCCAGCACCCCGAGCAGTGAGCAGCCAGCACCCTGAGTACTGAGCACCGAGCACCCCGAGCAATGAGCACCCAGCACCCTGAGTACTGAGCTCCGAGCACTCCGAGCACTGAGCACCCTGAGCACTGAGCACCGAGCACCCTGAGCACTGAGTACCCAGCACCCTGAGCACTGAGCACCCAGCGCCCTGAGCACTGAGCACCCAGCACCCTGAGCACTGAGCACCCAGCACCCTGAGCACTGAGCACTGAGCACCCAGCACCCCGATCACTGAGCACCCAGCACCCTGAGTACTGAGCACTGAGCACCCAGCACCCCGAGCACTGAGCACCCAGCACCCTGAGCACTGTGCACCCAGCACCCGAGTACTGAGCACACAGCACCCTGAGTACTGAGCACCCAGCACCCTGAGCACTGAGCACCCAGCACCCCGAGCACTGAGCACCCAGCACCTTGAGTACTGAGCACCCAGCACCCTGAGCACTGAGCACCCACCACCCCGAGCACTGTGCACCCAGCACCCTGAGTACTGAGCACCCAGCACCCTGAGCACTGAGCACCCAGCACCCTGAGCACTGAGCACGGAGCACCCTGAGCACTGAGCACTGAGCACCCTGATCACTGAGTACTGAGCACCGAGCACCCCGAGAACTGAGCACCCAGCACCCGGAGTACTGAGCACCCAGCAGCCCAAGCACTGAGCACCCTGATTATTGAGCACCCAGCACCCTGAGTACTGAGCAGCCAGCATCCTGAGTACTGAGCAACGAGCACCCTGAGTACAGAGCACCCAGCACCCCGAGCACTGAGCACCCAGCACCCTGAGGACTAAGCACACAGCACCCTGAGCACTGAGCACCCTGAGTACTGAGCACTGAGCACCCTGAGTACTGAGCACTGAGCACCCTGAGTACTGAGCAACCAGCAACCTGAGTACTGAGCACCCAGGACCCTGAGCAATGAGCACCGAGCACCCTGAGCACTGAGAACCCAGCACCCTGAGCACTGAGCACCCAGCACCCTGAGTAGTGAGCACCCAACGTACTGAGCACCGAGCACCCCAAGCACTGAGCACCCAGCACCCTGAGTACTGAGCACCCAGCACCCCGAGCACTGAGCACCAAGCACCCTGAGCACTGAGCACCCAGCACCCTGAGCACTGATCACCTAGCACCCTGAGCACTGAGCACCCAGCACCCTGAGTACTGAGCACCCAGCACCCTGAGTACTGAGCACCCAGCACCTCGAGCACTGAGCACCCAGCACCCTGAGTACTGAGCACCCAGCACCCTGTGCACTGAGCACCGAGCACCCTGAGCACTGAGCACCCAGCACCCTGAGGACTGAGCACCCAGCACCCTGAGTACTGAGCACTGAGCACCCAGCACCCCGAACACTGAGCACCCAGCACCCTGAGCACTGAGCACCCAGCACCCGAGTACTGAGCACCCAGCACCCTGAGCACTGAGCACCCAGCACCCTGAGCACTGAGCACCCAGCACCCTGAGTAGTGAGCACCCAACGTACTGAGCACCGAGCACCCTGAGCACTGAGCACCCAGCACCCTGACTACTGAGCACCCAGCACCCTGAGCAATGAGCAACCTGAGTACTGAGCACCCAGCACCTTGAGCACTGAGCACCGAGCACCCCGAGCACTGAGCACCCAGCACCCTGAGCACTGAACACACAGCACCCGGAGTACTGAGCACCTCGAGCACTGAGCACCCAGCACCCTGAGCACTGAGTACCCAGCACCCTGAGCACTGAGCACCCAGCAACCTGAGCACTGAGCACACAGCACCCTGAGCACTGAGCACCCAGCACCCTGAGTACTGAGCACTGAGCACCCAGCACCCCGAGCACTGAGCACCCAGCACCCTGAGTACTGAGCACTGAGCACCCAGCACCCCGAACACTGAGCACCCAGCACCCTGAGCACTGAGCACCCAGCACCCGAGTACTGAGCACCCAGCACCCTGAGTACTGAGCACCCAGCACCCTGAGTACTGAGCACCCAGCATCCCGAGTACTGAGCACCCAGCACCCTGAGTACTGAGCACCCAGCATCCTGAGCACTGAGCACCCAGCACCCCGAGCACTGAGCACCCAGCACCCTGATTACTGAGCACCCAGCGCCCCGAGCACTGAGCACCCAGCACCCTGAGCACTGAGCACCCAGCACCCTGAGTACTGAGCACCCAGCACCCTGAGTACTGAACTCCCAGCACCCTGAGCACTGAGCACTGAGCACCCTGAGCACTGAGTACTGAGCACTGAGCACCCTGAGCACTGAGCACCCAGCACCCCGAGTACTGAGCACCCAGCACCCCGAGCACTGAGCACCCAGCGCCCCGAGCACTGAGCACCCAGCACCCAGAGCACTGAGCACTGAGCACCCAGCACCCCGAGTACTGAGCAGTGAGCACCCTGAGCACTGAACACCCAGCACCCCGAGTACTGAGCACTGAGCACCCTGAGTACTGAGCAACCAGCACCCTGAGCACTGAGTACCCAGCACCCTGAGGACTGAGCACCCAGCAAACTGAGCACTGAGCACCCAGCACCCTGAGCACTGAGCACCCAGCACCCTGAGTACTGATCACTGAGCACCCAGCACCCCGAGCACTGAGCACCCAGCACCCTGAGTACTGAGCACTGAGCACCCAGCACCCCGAGCACTGAGCACCCAGCACCCTGAGCACTGAGCACCCAGCACCCGAGTACTGAGCACCCAGCACCCGAGTACTGAGCACCCAGCACCCTGAGCACTGAGCACCCAGCACCCGAGTACTGAGCACCCAGCACCCTGAGTACTGAGCACCCAGCACCCTGAGCACTGAGCACCCAGCACCCGAGCACTGAGCACCCAGCACCCTGAGTACTGAGCACCCAGCACCCTGAGCACTGAGCAACCAGCACCCTGAGCTCTGAGCACCCAGCACCCTGAGCACTGAGCACCCAGCACCCTGAGTAGTGAGCATCCAACGTACTGAGCACCGAGCACGCCGAGCACTGTGCACCCAGCACCCTGAGTACTGATCACCGAGTACCCTGAGCACTGAGCACCCAGCACCCTGAGTACTGAGCTCCGAGCACCCCGAGCACTGAGCACCGAGCACCCTGTGCACTGAGTACCCAGCACCCTGAGTACTGAGCACTCAGCACCCTGAGCACTGAGCACCGAGCACCCTGAGTACTGAGCACCGAGCACCCCGAGCACTGAGCACCCAGCACCCTGAGTACTGAGCACCCTGCACCCTGAGCAATGAGCACCCTGAGTACTGAGCACCCAGCACCTTGAGCACTGAGCACCCAGCACCCTGAGCACTGAACACACAGCACCCTGAGTACTGAGCTCCGAGCACCCCGAGCACTGAGCACCGAGCACCCCGAGCACTGAGAACCCAGCACCGCGAGCACTGAGCACATAGCACCCCGAGCACTGAGCACCCAGCACCCTGAGTACTGAGCACCCAGCACCCTGAGTACTGAGCACCCAGCACCCTGAGCACTGAGTACCCAACACCCTGAACACTGAGCACCCAGCACCCTGAGCACTGAGCACACAGCACCCTGAGCACTGAGCACCCAGCACCCTGAGTACTGAGCACTGAGCACCCAGCACCCCGAGCAGTGAGCAGCCAGCACCCTGAGTACTGAGCACCGAGCACCCCGAGCAATGAGCACCCAGCACCCTGAGTACTGAGCTCCGAGCACTCCGAGCACTGAGCACCCTGAGCACTGAGCACCGAGCACCCTGAGCACTGAGTACCCAGCACCCTGAGCACTGAGCACCCAGCGCCCTGAGCACTGAGCACCCAGCACCCTGAGCACTGAGCACCCAGCACCCTGAGTACTGAGCACTGAGCACCCAGCACCCCGAGCACTGAGCACCCAGCACCCCGAGTACTGAGCACTGAGCACCCTGAGTACTGAGCACCCAGCACCCTGAGCACTGAGTACCCAGCACCCTTAGCACTGAGCACCCAGCACCCTGAGCACTGAGCACCCAGCACCCTGAGCACTGAGCACCCAGCACCCTGAGTACTGAGCACTGAGCACCCAGCACCCCGATCACTGAGCACCCAGCACCCTGAGTACTGAGCACTGAGCACCCAGCACCCCGAGCACTGAGCACCCAGCACCCTGAGCACTGTGCACCCAGCACCCGAGTACTGAGCACACAGCACCCTGAGTACTGAGCACCCAGCACCCTGAGCACTGAGCACCCAGCACCCCGAGCACTGAGCACCCAGCACCTTGAGTACTGAGCACCCAGCACCCTGAGCACTGAGCACCCACCACCCCGAGCACTGTGCACCCAGCACCCTGAGTACTGAGCACCCAGCACCCTGAGCACTGAGCACCCAGCACCCTGAGCACTGAGCACGGAGCACCCTGAGCACTGAGCACTGAGCACCCTGATCACTGAGTACTGAGCACCGAGCACCCCGAGAACTGAGCACCCAGCACCCGGAGTACTGAGCACCCAGCAGCCCAAGCACTGAGCACCCTGATTATTGAGCACCCAGCACCCTGAGTACTGAGCAGCCAGCATCCTGAGTACTGAGCAACGAGCACCCTGAGTACAGAGCACCCAGCACCCCGAGCACTGAGCACCCAGCACCCTGAGGACTAAGCACACAGCACCCTGAGCACTGAGCACCCTGAGTACTGAGCACTGAGCACCCTGAGTACTGAGCACTGAGCACCCTGAGTACTGAGCAACCAGCAACCTGAGTACTGAGCACCCAGGACCCTGAGCAATGAGCACCGAGCACCCTGAGCACTGAGAACCCAGCACCCTGAGCACTGAGCACCCAGCACCCTGAGTAGTGAGCACCCAACGTACTGAGCACCGAGCACCCCAAGCACTGAGCACCCAGCACCCTGAGTACTGAGCACCCAGCACCCCGAGCACTGAGCACCAAGCACCCTGAGCACTGAGCACCCAGCACCCTGAGCACTGATCACCTAGCACCCTGAGCACTGAGCACCCAGCACCCTGAGTACTGAGCACCCAGCACCCTGAGTACTGAGCACCCAGCACCTCGAGCACTGAGCACCCAGCACCCTGAGTACTGAGCACCCAGCACCCTGTGCACTGAGCACCGAGCACCCTGAGCACTGAGCACCCAGCACCCTGAGGACTGAGCACCCAGCACCCTGAGCACTGAGCACCCTGAGTACTGAGCACTGAGCACCCTGAGTACTGAGCACTGAACACCCTGAGTACTGAGCAACCAGCACCCTGAGTACTGAGCACCCAGCACCCTGAGCACTGAGCACCGAGCACCCTGAGCACTGAGCACCCAGCACCCTGAGCACTGAGCACGAAGCACTCTGAGTTGTGAGCACCCAACGTACTGAGCACCGAGCACCCCGAGCACTGAGCACCCAGCACCCTGACTACTGAGCACCCAGCACCCCGAGCACTGAGCACCCAGCACCCTGAGCACTGATCACCTAGCACCCTGAGCACTGAGCACCCAGCACCCTGAGTACTGAGCACCCAGCACCCTGAGTACTGAGCACCCAGCACCCCGAGCACTGAGCACCCAGCACCCTGAGTACTGATCACCCAGCACACTGAGCACTGAGCACCCAGCACCCTGAGTACTGAGCACCCAGCACCCTGAGTACTGAGCACCCAGCACCCTGAGTACTGAGCACCGAGCAACCCGAGCACTGAGCACCCAGCACCCTGAGCACTGAGCACCCTGAGGACTGAGCACCCAGCACCCTGAGCACTGAGCAACCAGCACCCTGAGTACTGAGCACCGATCATCCTGAGCACTGAGCACCCAGAACCCAAAGCACCCTCAGTACTGAGCACCCAGCACCCCGAGCACTGAGCACCCAGCACCATGAGTACTGAGCACTCTGAGTACTGAGCACCGATCACCCTGAGCACTGAGCTCCCAGCACCCTGAGTACTGAGCACCCAGCACCCTGAGCAATGAGCACCAAGCACCCTGAGTACTGAGCACCCAGCACCCTGAGCACTGAGCACCCAGCACCCCGAGAATGAGCACCCAGCACCCCGAGTACTGAGCACCGAGCACCCTGAGCACTGAGTACCCAGCACCCTGAGTACTGATCACTCAGCACCCTCAGCACTGAGCACCGAGCACCCCGAGTACTGAGCACCCAGCACCCTGAGCACTGAGCACCCAGCACCCTGAGCACTGAGAACCCAGGAACCTGAGCACTGAGCACCCAGCACCCTGAGTACTGAGCACTGAGCACCCAGCACCCCGAGCACTGAGCACCCAGCACCCTGAGTACTGAGCACTGAGCACCCAGCACCCCGAGCACTGAGCACCCAGCACCCTGAGTACTGAGCACCGAGCACCCCGAGCACTGAACACCCAGCACCCTGAGTACTGAGCTCCGAGGACCCCGAGCACTGAGCACCCAGCGCCCCGAGCACCGAGCACCCTGAGCACTGAGCACCCAGCACCCTGACTACTGAGCACCCAGCACCCTGAGCAATGAGCAACCTGAGTACTGAGCACCCAGCACCTTGAGCACTGAGCACCGAGCACCCCGAGCACTGAGCACCCAGCACCCTGAGCACTGAACACACAGCACCCTGAGTACTGAGCACCTCGAGCACTGAGCACCCAGCACCCTAAGCACTGAGTACCCAGCACCCTGAGCACTGAGCACCCAGCACCCTGAGCACTGAGCACACAGCACCCTGAGCACTGAGCACCCAGCACCCTGAGTACTGAGCACTGAGCACCCAGCACCCCGAGCACTGAGCACCCAGCACCCTGAGTACTGAGCTCTGAGCACCCAGCACCCCGAACACTGAGGACCCAGCACCCTGAGCACTGAGCACCCAGCACCCGAGTACTGAGCACCCAGCACCCTGAGTACTGAGCACCCAGCACCCTGAGTACTGAGCACCCAGCATCCCGAGTACTGAGCACCCAGCACCCTGATTACTGAGCACCCAGCATCCTGAGCACTGAGCACCCAGCACCTCGAGCACTGAGCACCCAGCACCCTGAGTACTGAGCACCCAGCGCCCCGAGCACTGAGCACCCAGCACCCTGAGCACTGAGCACCCAGCACCCTGAGTACTGATCACCCAGCACACTGAGCACTGAGCACCCAGCACCCTGAGTACTGAGCACCCAGCACCCTGAGTACTGAGCACCCAGCACCCTGAGTACTGAGCACCGAGCAACCCGAGCACTGAGCACCCAGCACCCTGAGCACTGAGCACCCTGAGGACTGAGCACCCAGCACCCTGAGCACTGAGCAACCAGCACCCTGAGTACTGAGCACCGATCATCCTGAGCACTGAGCACCCAGAACCCAAAGCACCCTCAGTACTGAGCACCCAGCACCCCGAGCACTGAGCACCCAGCACCATGAGTACTGAGCACTCTGAGTACTGAGCACCGATCACCCTGAGCACTGAGCTCCCAGCACCCTGAGTACTGAGCACCCAGCACCCTGAGCAATGAGCACCAAGCACCCTGAGTACTGAGCACCCAGCACCCTGAGCACTGAGCACCCAGCACCCCGAGAATGAGCACCCAGCACCCCGAGTACTGAGCACCGAGCACCCTGAGCACTGAGTACCCAGCACCCTGAGTACTGATCACTCAGCACCCTCAGCACTGAGCACCGAGCACCCCGAGTACTGAGCACCCAGCACCCTGAGCACTGAGCACCCAGCACCCTGAGCACTGAGAACCCAGGAACCTGAGCACTGAGCACCCAGCACCCTGAGTACTGAGCACTGAGCACCCAGCACCCCGAGCACTGAGCACCCAGCACCCTGAGTACTGAGCACTGAGCACCCAGCACCCCGAGCACTGAGCACCCAGCACCCTGAGTACTGAGCACCGAGCACCCCGAGCACTGAACACCCAGCACCCTGAGTACTGAGCTCCGAGGACCCCGAGCACTGAGCACCCAGCGCCCCGAGCACCGAGCACCCTGAGCACTGAGCACCCAGCACCCTGACTACTGAGCACCCAGCACCCTGAGCAATGAGCAACCTGAGTACTGAGCACCCAGCACCTTGAGCACTGAGCACCGAGCACCCCGAGCACTGAGCACCCAGCACCCTGAGCACTGAACACACAGCACCCTGAGTACTGAGCACCTCGAGCACTGAGCACCCAGCACCCTAAGCACTGAGTACCCAGCACCCTGAGCACTGAGCACCCAGCACCCTGAGCACTGAGCACACAGCACCCTGAGCACTGAGCACCCAGCACCCTGAGTACTGAGCACTGAGCACCCAGCACCCCGAGCACTGAGCACCCAGCACCCTGAGTACTGAGCTCTGAGCACCCAGCACCCCGAACACTGAGGACCCAGCACCCTGAGCACTGAGCACCCAGCACCCGAGTACTGAGCACCCAGCACCCTGAGTACTGAGCACCCAGCACCCTGAGTACTGAGCACCCAGCATCCCGAGTACTGAGCACCCAGCACCCTGATTACTGAGCACCCAGCATCCTGAGCACTGAGCACCCAGCACCTCGAGCACTGAGCACCCAGCACCCTGAGTACTGAGCACCCAGCGCCCCGAGCACTGAGCACCCAGCACCCTGAGCACTGAGCACCCAGCACCCTGAGTACTGAGCACCCAGCACCCTGAGTACTGAACACCCAGCACCCTGAGCACTGAGCACTGAGCACCCTGAGCACTGAGTACTGAGCACTGAGCACCCTGAGCACTGAGCACCCAGCACCCCGAGTACTGAGCACCCAGCACCCCGAGCACTGAGCACCCAGCGCCCCGAGCACTGAGCACCCAGCACCCCGAGCACTGAGCACTGAGCACCCAGCACCCCGAGTACTGAGCAGTGAGCACCCTGAGCACTGAGCACCCAGCAACCTGAGTAGTGAGCACCCAACGTACTGAGCACCGAGCACCCCGAGCACTGTGCACCCAGCACCCTAAGTACTGAGCACTCAGCACCCTGAGCACTGAGCACCGAGCACCCTGAGCACTGAGCACACAGCACCCTGAGCACTGAGCACCCTGAGTACTGAGCACCCAGCACCTTGAGCACTGAGCACCCAGCACCCTGAGCACTGAACACACAGCACCCTGAGTACTGAGCACCTCGAGCACTGAGCATCCAGCACCCTGAGTACTGAGCACCGAGCACCCCGAGCACTGAGAACCCAGCACCGCGAGCACTGAGCACATAGCACCCCGAGCACTGAGCACCCAGCACCCTGAGTACTGAGCACCCAGCACCCTGAGTACTGAGCACCCAGCACCCTGAGCACTGAGTACCCAACACCCTGAGCACTGAGCACCCAGCACCCTGAGCACTGAGCACACAGCACCCTGAACACTGAGCACCCAGCACCCTGAGTACTGAGCACTGAGCACCCAGCACCCCGAGCAGTGAGCAGCCAGAACCCTGAGTACTGAGCACCGAGCACCCCGAGCAATGAGCACCCAGCACCCTGAGTACTGAGCTCCGAGCACTCCGAGCACTGAGCACCCTGAGCACTGAGCACCGAGCACACTGAGCACTGAGTACCCAGCACCCTGAGCGCTGAGCACCCAGCGCCCTGAGCACTGAGCACCCAGCACCCTGAGCACTGAGCACCCAGCACCCTGAGTACTGAGCACTGAGCACCCAGCACCCCGAGCACTGAGCACCCAGCACCCCGAGTATTGAGCACTGAGCACCCTGAGTACTGAGCACCCAGCACCCTGAGCACTGAGTACCCAGCACCCTTAGCACTGAGCACCCAGCACCCTGAGCACTGAGCACCCAGCACCCTGAGCACTGAGCACCCAGCACCCTGAGTACTGAGCACTGAGCACCCAGCACCCCGATCACTGAACACCCAGCACACTGAGTACTGAGCACTGAGCACCCAGCACCCCGAGCACTGAGCACCCAGCACCCTGAGCACTGAGCACCCAGCACCCTGAGTACTGAGCACCGATCATCCTGAGCACTGAGCACCCAGAACCCAAAGCACCCTCAGTACTGAGCACCCAGCACCCCGAGCACTGAGCACCCAGCACCATGAGTACTGAGCACTCTGAGTACTGAGCACCGATCACCCTGAGCACTGAGCTCCCAGCACCCTGAGTACTGAGCACCCAGCACCCTGAGCAATGAGCACCAAGCACCCTGAGTACTGAGCACCCAGCACCCTGAGCACTGAGCACCCAGCACCCCGAGAATGAGCACCCAGCACCCCGAGTACTGAGCACCGAGCACCCTGAGCACTGAGTACCCAGCACCCTGAGTACTGATCACTCAGCACCCTCAGCACTGAGCACCGATCACCCTGAGCACTGAGCTCCCAGCACCCTGAGTACTGAGCACCCAGCACCCTGAGCAATGAGCACCAAGCACCCTGAGTACTGAGCACCCAGCACCCTGAGCACTGAGCACCCAGCACCCCGAGAATGAGCACCCAGCACCCCGAGTACTGAGCACCGAGCACCCTGAGCACTGAGTACCCAGCACCCTGAGTACTGATCACTCAGCACCCTCAGCACTGAGCACCGAGCACCCCGAGTACTGAGCACCCAGCACCCTGAGCACTGAGCACCCAGCACCCTGAGCACTGAGAACCCAGGAACCTGAGCACTGAGCACCCAGCACCCTGAGTACTGAGCACTGAGCACCCAGCACCCCGAGCACTGAGCACCCAGCACCCTGAGTACTGAGCACTGAGCACCCAGCACCCCGAGCACTGAGCACCCAGCACCCTGAGTACTGAGCACCGAGCACCCCGAGCACTGAACACCCAGCACCCTGAGTACTGAGCTCCGAGGACCCCGAGCACTGAGCACCCAGCGCCCCGAGCACCGAGCACCCTGAGCACTGAGCACCCAGCACCCTGACTACTGAGCACCCAGCACCCTGAGCAATGAGCAACCTGAGTACTGAGCACCCAGCACCTTGAGCACTGAGCACCGAGCACCCCGAGCACTGAGCACCCAGCACCCTGAGCACTGAACACACAGCACCCTGAGTACTGAGCACCTCGAGCACTGAGCACCCAGCACCCTAAGCACTGAGTACCCAGCACCCTGAGCACTGAGCACCCAGCACCCTGAGCACTGAGCACACAGCACCCTGAGCACTGAGCACCCAGCACCCTGAGTACTGAGCACTGAGCACCCAGCACCCCGAGCACTGAGCACCCAGCACCCTGAGTACTGAGCTCTGAGCACCCAGCACCCCGAACACTGAGGACCCAGCACCCTGAGCACTGAGCACCCAGCACCCGAGTACTGAGCACCCAGCACCCTGAGTACTGAGCACCCAGCACCCTGAGTACTGAGCACCCAGCATCCCGAGTACTGAGCACCCAGCACCCTGATTACTGAGCACCCAGCATCCTGAGCACTGAGCACCCAGCACCTCGAGCACTGAGCACCCAGCACCCTGAGTACTGAGCACCCAGCGCCCCGAGCACTGAGCACCCAGCACCCTGAGCACTGAGCACCCAGCACCCTGAGTACTGAGCACCCAGCACCCTGAGTACTGAACACCCAGCACCCTGAGCACTGAGCACTGAGCACCCTGAGCACTGAGTACTGAGCACTGAGCACCCTGAGCACTGAGCACCCAGCACCCCGAGTACTGAGCACCCAGCACCCCGAGCACTGAGCACCCAGCGCCCCGAGCACTGAGCACCCAGCACCCCGAGCACTGAGCACTGAGCACCCAGCACCCCGAGTACTGAGCAGTGAGCACCCTGAGCACTGAGCACCCAGCAACCTGAGTAGTGAGCACCCAACGTACTGAGCACCGAGCACCCCGAGCACTGTGCACCCAGCACCCTAAGTACTGAGCATTCAGCACCCTGAGCACTGAGCACCGAGCACCCTGAGCACTGAGCACACAGCACCCTGAGCACTGAGCACCCTGAGTACTGAGCACCCAGCACCTTGAGCACTGAGCACCCAGCACCCTGAGCACTGAACACACAGCACCCTGAGTACTGAGCACCTCGAGCACTGAGCATCCAGCACCCTGAGTACTGAGCACCGAGCACCCCGAGCACTGAGAACCCAGCACCGCGAGCACTGAGCACATAGCACCCCGAGCACTGAGCACCCAGCACCCTGAGTACTGAGCACCCAGCACCCTGAGTACTGAGCACCCAGCACCCTGAGCACTGAGTACCCAACACCCTGAGCACTGAGCACCCAGCACCCTGAGCACTGAGCACACAGCACCCTGAACACTGAGCACCCAGCACCCTGAGTACTGAGCACTGAGCACCCAGCACCCCGAGCAGTGAGCAGCCAGCACCCTGAGTACTGAGCACCGAGCACCCCGAGCAATGAGCACCCAGCACCCTGAGTACTGAGCTCCGAGCACTCCGAGCACTGAGCACCCTGAGCACTGAGCACCGAGCACACTGAGCACTGAGTACCCAGCACCCTGAGCGCTGAGCACCCAGCGCCCTGAGCACTGAGCACCCAGCACCCTGAGCACTGAGCACCCAGCACCCTGAGTACTGAGCACTGAGCACCCAGCACCCCGAGCACTGAGCACCCAGCACCCCGAGTATTGAGCACTGAGCACCCTGAGTACTGAGCACCCAGCACCCTGAGCACTGAGTACCCAGCACCCTTAGCACTGAGCACCCAGCACCCTGAGCACTGAGCACCCAGCACCCTGAGCACTGAGCACCCAGCACCCTGAGTACTGAGCACTGAGCACCCAGCACCCCGATCACTGAACACCCAGCACACTGAGTACTGAGCACTGAGCACCCAGCACCCCGAGCACTGAGCACCCAGCACCCTGAGCACTGAGCACCCAGCACCCGAGTACTGAGCACACAGCACCCTGAGTACTGAGCACCCAGCACCCTGAGCACTGAGCACCCAGCACCCCGAGCACTGAGCACCCAGCATCCTGAGTACTGAGCACCCAGCACCCTGAGCACTGAGCACCCAGCACCCCGAGCACTGTGCACCCAGCACCCTGAGTACTGAGCACCCAGCACCCTGAGCACTGAGCACCCTGAGGACTGAGCACCCAGCACCCTGAGCTCTGAGCAACCAGCACCCTGAGTACTGAGCACCGATCATCCTGAGCACTGAGCACCCAGAACCCAAAGCACCCTCAGTACTGAGCACCCAGCACCCCGAGCACTGAGCACCCAGCACCATGAGTACTGAGCACTCTGAGTACTGAGCACCGATCACCCTGAGCACTGAGCTCCCAGCACCCTGAGTACTGAGCACCCAGCACCCTGAGCAATGAGCACCAAGCACCCTGAGTACTGAGCACCCAGCACCCTGAGCACTGAGCACCCAGCACCCCGAGAATGAGCACCCAGCACCCCGAGTACTGAGCACCGAGCACCCTGAGCACTGAGTACCCAGCACCCTGAGTACTGATCACTCAGCACCCTCAGCACTGAGCACCGAGCACCCCGAGTACTGAGCAGCCAGCACCCTGAGCACTGAGCACCCAGCACCCTGAGCACTGAGAACCCAGGAACCTGAGCACTGAGCACCCAGCACCCTGAGTACTGAGCACTGAGCACCCAGCACCCCGAGCACTGAGCACCCAGCACCCTGAGTACTGAGCACTGAGCACCCAGCACCCCGAGCACTGAGCACCCAGCACCCTGAGTACTGAGCACCGAGCACCCCGAGCACTGAACACCCAGCACCCTGAGTACTGAGCTCCGAGGACCCCGAGCACTGAGCACCCAGCGCCCCGAGCACCGAGCACCCTGAGCACTGAGCACCCAGCACCCTGACTACTGAGCACCCAGCACCCTGAGCAATGAGCAACCTGAGTACTGAGCACCCAGCACCTTGAGCACTGAGCACCGAGCACCCCGAGCACTGAGCACCCAGCACCCTGAGCACTGAACACACAGCACCCTGAGTACTGAGCACCTCGAGCACTGAGCACCCAGCACCCTAAGCACTGAGTACCCAGCACCCTGAGCACTGAGCACCCAGCACCCTGAGCACTGAGCACACAGCACCCTGAGCACTGAGCACCCAGCACCCTGAGTACTGAGCACTGAGCACCCAGCACCCCGAGCACTGAGCACTCAGCACCCTGAGTACTGAGCTCTGAGCACCCAGCACCCCGAACACTGAGGACCCAGCACCCTGAGCACTGAGCACCCAGCACCCGAGTACTGAGCACCCAGCACCCTGAGTACTGAGCACCCAGCACCCTGAGTACTGAGCACCCAGCATCCCGAGTACTGAGCACCCAGCACCCTGAGTACTGAGCACACAGCATCCTGAGCACTGAGCACCCAGCACCTCGAGCACTGAGCACCCAGCACCCTGAGTACTGAGCACCCAGCGCCCCGAGCACTGAGCACCCAGCACCCTGAGCACTGAGCACCCAGCACCCTGAGTACTGAGCACCCAGCACCCTGAGTACTGAACACCCAGCACCCTGAGCACTGAGCACTGAGCACCCTGAGCACTGAGTACTGAGCACTGAGCACCCTGAGCACTGAGCACCCAGCACCCCGAGTACTGAACACCCAGCACCCCGAGCACTGAGCACCCAGCGCCCCGAGCACTGAGCACCCAGCACCCCGAGCACTGAGCACTGAGCACCCAGCACCCCGAGTACTGAGCAGTGAGCACCCTGAGCACTGAGCACCCAGCACCCTGAGTAGTGAGCACCCAACGTACTGAGCACCGAGCACCCCGAGCACTGTGCACCCAGCACCCTGAGTACTGAGCACTCAGCACCCTGAGCACTGAGCACCAAGCACCCTGAGCACTGAGCACACAGCACCCTGAGCACTGAGCACCCTGAGTACTGAGCACCCAGCACCTTGAGCACTGAGCACCCAGCACCCTGAGCACTGAACACACAGGACCCTGAGTACTGAGCACCTCGAGCACTGAGCATCCAGCACCCTGAGTACTGAGCACCGAGCACCCCGAGCACTGAGAACCCAGCACCGCGAGCACTGAGCACATAGCAACCCGAGCACTGAGCACCCAGCACCCTGAGTACTGAGCACCCAGCACCATGAGTACTGAGCACCCAGCACCCTGAGCACTGAGTACCCAACACCCTGACCACTGAGCACCCAGCACCCTGAGCACTGAGCACACAGCACATTGAACACTGAGCACCCAGAACCCTGAGTACTGAGCACTGAGCACCCAGCACCCCGAGCAGTGAGCAGCCAGCACCCTGAGTACTGAGCACCGAGCACCCCGAGCAATGAGCACCCAGCACCCTGAGTACTGAGCTCCGAGCACTCCGAGCACTGAGCACCCTGAGCACTGAGCACCGAGCACCCTGAGCACTGAGTACCCAGCACCCTGAGCGCTGAGCACCCAGCGCCCTGAGCACTGAGCACCCAGCACCCTGAGCACTGAGCACCCAGCACCCTGAGTACTGAGCACTGAGCACCCAGCACCCCGAGCACTGAGCACCCAGCACCCCGAGTACTGAGCACTGAGCACCCTGAGTACTGAGCACCCAGCACCCTGAGCACTGAGTACCCAGCACCCTTAGCACTGAGCACCCAGCACCCTGAGCACTGAGCACCCAGCACCCTGAGCACTGAGCACCCAGCACCCTGAGTACTGAGCACTGAGCACCCAGCACCCCGATCACTGAACACCCAGCACCCTGAGTACTGAGCACTGAGCACCCAGCACCCCGAGCACTGAGCACCCAGCACCCTGAGCACTGAGCACCCAGCACCCGAGTACTGAGCACACAGCACCCTGAGTACTGAGCACCCAGCACCCTGAGCACTGAGCACCCAGCACCCCGAGCACTGAGCACCCAGCACCCTGAGTACTGAGCACCCAGCACCCTGAGCACTGAGCACCCAGCACCCCGAGCACTGTGCACCCAGCACCCTGAGTACTGAGCACCCAGCACCCTGAGCACTGAGCACCCAGCACCCTGAGCACTGAACACGGAGCACCCTGAGCACTGAGCACTGAGCACCCTGATCACTGAGTACTGAGCACCGAGCACCCCGAGAACTGAGCACCCAGCACCCGTAGTAGTGAGCACGGAGCAGCCCAAGCACTGAGCACCCTGAGTATTGAGCACCCAGCACCCTGAGTACTGAGCAGCCAGCCTCCTGAGTACTGAGCAACGAGCACCCTGAGTACAGAGCACCAAGCACCCCGAGCACTGAGCACCCAGCACCCTGAGGACTGAGCACCCAGCAGCCTGAGCACTGAGCACCCTGAGTACTGAGCACTGAGCACCCTGAGTACTGAGCACTGAGCACCCTGAGTACTGAGCAACCAGCACCCTGAGCAATGAGCACCGAGCACCCTGAGCACTGAGCACCCAGCACCCTGAGCACTGAGCACCCAGCACCCTGAGTAGTGAGCACCCAACGTACTGAGCACCGAGCACCCCAAGCACTGAGCACCCAGCACCCTGAGTACTGAGCACCCAGCACCCCGAGCACTGAGCACCCAGCACCCTGAGCACTGAGCACCCAGCACCCTGAGCACTGATCACCTAGCACCCTGAGCACTGAGCACCCAGCACCCTGAGTACTGAGCACCCAGCACCCTGAGTACTGAGCACCCAGCACCCCGAGCACTGAGCACCCAGCACCCTGAGTACTGAGCACCCAGCACCCTGTGCACTGAGCACCGAGCACCCTGAGCACTGAGCACCCAGCACCCTGAGGACTGAGCACCCAGCATCCTGAGCACTGAGCACCCTGATTACTGAGCACTGAGCACCCTGAGTACTGAGCACTGAACACCCTGAGTACTGAGCAACCAGCACCCTGAGTACTGAGCACCCAGCACCCTGAGCACTGAGCACCGAGCACCCTGAGCACTGAGCACCCAGCACCCTGAGCACTTAGCACCCAGCACTCTGAGTTGTGAGCAACCAACGTACTGAGCACCGAGCACCCCGAGCACTGAGCACCCAGCACCCTGACTACTGAGCACCCAGCACCCCGAGCACTGAGCACCCAGCACCCTGAGCACTGAGCACCCAGCACCCTGAGCACTGATCACCCAGCACACTGAGCACTGAGCACCCAGCACCCTGAGTCCTGAGCACCCAGCACCCTGAGTACTGAGCACTCAGCACCCTGAGTACTGAGCACCGAGCACCCCGAGCACTGAGCACCCAGCACCCTGAGCACTGAGCACCCTGAGGACTGAGCACCCAGCACGCTGAGTACTGAGCACCCAGCATCCTGAGCAATGAGCACCCAGGAACCTGAGCACTGAGCACCCAGCACCCTGAGTACTGAGCACTGAGCACCCAGCACCCCGAGCACTGAGCACCCAGCACCCTGAGTACTGAGCACCGAGCACCCCGAGCACTGAACACCCAGCACCCTGAGTACTGAGCTCCGAGGACCCCGAGCACTGAGCACCCAGCGCCCCGAGCACCGAGCACCCTGAGCACTGAGCACCCAGCACCCTGAGCACTGAGCACCCAGCACCCTGAGTACTGAGCACTGAGCACCCAGCACCCCGAGCACTGAGCACCCAGCACCCTGAGTACTGAGCACTGAGCACCCAGCACCCCGAACACTGAGCACCCAGCACCCTGAGCACTGAGCACCCAGCACCCGAGTACTGAGCACCCAGCACCCTGAGTACTGAGCACCCAGCACCCTGAGTACTGAGCACCCAGCATCCCGAGTACTGAGCACCCAGCACCCTGAGTACTGAGCACCCAGCATCCTGAGCACTGAGCACCCAGCACCCCGAGCACTGAGCACCCAGCACCCTGAGTACTGAGCATCCAGCGCCCCGAGCACTGAGCACCCAGCACCCTGAGCACTGAGCACCCAGCACCCTGAGTACTGAGCACCCAGCACCCTGAGTACTGAACACCCAGCACCCTGAGCACTGAGCACTGAGCACCCTGAGCACTGAGTACTGAGCACTGAGCACCCTGAGCACTGAGTACCCAGCACCCCGAGTACTGAGCACCCAGCACCCCGAGCACTGAGCACCTAGCGCTCCGAGCACTGAGCACCCAGCACCCCGAGCACTGAGCACTGAGCACCCAGCACCCCGAGTACTGAGCAGTGAGCACCCTGAGCCCTGAACACCCAGCACCCCGAGTACTGAGCACTGAGCACCCTGAGTACTGAGCAACCAGCACCCTGAGCACTGAGTACCCAGCACCCTGAGGACTGAGCACCCAGCACACTGAGCACTGAGCACCCAGCACCCTGAGCACTGAGCACCCAGCACCCTGAGTACTGATCACTGAGCACCCAGCACCCCGAGCACTGAGCACCCAGCACCCTGAGTACTGAGCACTGAGCACCCAGCACCCCGAGCACTGAGCACCCAGCACCCTGAGCACTGAGCACCCAGCACCCGAGTACTGAGCACCCAGCACCCTGAGTACTGAGCACCCAGCACCCTGAGTACTGAACACCCAGCACCCTGAGCACTGAGCACTGAGCACCCTGAGCACTGAGTACTGAGCACTGAGCACCCTGAGCACTGAGTACCCAGCACCCCGAGTACTGAGCACCCAGCACCCCGAGCACTGAGCACCTAGCGCTCCGAGCACTGAGCACCCAGCACCCCGAGCACTGAGCACTGAGCACCCAGCACCCCGAGTACTGAGCAGTGAGCACCCTGAGCCCTGAACACCCAGCACCCCGAGTACTGAGCACTGAGCACCCTGAGTACTGAGCAACCAGCACCCTGAGCACTGAGTACCCAGCACACTGAGGACTGAGCACCCAGCACACTGAGCACTGAGCACCCAGCACCCTGAGCACTGAGCACCCAGCACCCTGAGTACTGATCACTGAGCACCCAGCACCCCGAGCACTGAGCACCCAGCACCCTGAGTACTGAGCACTGAGCACCCAGCACCCCGAGCACTGAGCACCCAGCACCCTGAGCACTGAGCACCCAGCACCCGAGTACTGAGCACCCAGCACCCTGAGTACTGAGCACCCAGCACCCTGAGTACTGAGAACCCAGCACCCTGAGCACTGAGCACCCAGCACCCCGAGCACTGAGCACCCAGCACACTGAGTACTGAGCACCCAGCACCCTGAGCACTGAGCAACCAGCACCCTGAGCTCTGAGCATCCAGCACCCTGAGCACTGAGCACCCAGCACCCTGAGTAGTGAGCACCCAACGTACTGAGCACCGAGCACCCCGAGCACTGTGCACCCAGCACCCTGAGTACTGATCACCGAGTACCCTGAGCACTGAGCACCCAGCACCCTGAGTACTGAGCTCTGAGCACCCTGAGCACTGAGCACCGAGCAACCTGTGCACTGAGTACCCAGCACCCTGAGTACTGAGCACTCAGCACCCTGAGCACTGAGCACCGAGCACCCTGAGTACTGAGCACCGAGCACCCTGAGCACTGAGAACCCAGCACCCTGAGTACTGAGCTCCGAGCACCCTGAGCAATGAGCACCCGGCACCCTGAGTACTGAGCACCCTGCACCCTGAGCAATGAGCACCCTGAGTACTGAGCACCCAGCACCTTGAGCACTGAGCACCCATCACCCTGAGTACTGAACACACAGCACCCTGAGTACTGAGAACCTCGAGCACTGAGCATCCAGCACCCTGAGTACTGAGCACCGAGCACCCCGAGCACTGAGAACCCAGCACCGTGAGCACTGAGCACATAGCACCCCGAGCACTGAGCACCCAGCACCCTGAGTACTGAGCACCCAGCACCCTGAGTACTGAGCACCCAGCACCCTGAGCACTGAGTACCCAACACCCTGAGCACTGAGCACCCAGCACCCTGAGCACTGAGCACACAGCTCCCTGAGCACTGAGCACCCTGAGCACTGAGCACCCAGCACCCTGAGTACTGAGCACTGAGCACCCAGCACCCCGAGCACTGAGCACCCAGCACCCCGAGTACTGAGCACTGAGCACCCTGAGTACTGAGCACCCAGCACCCTGAGCACTGAGTACCCAGCACCCTTAGCACTGAGCACCCAGCACCCTGAGCACTGAGCACCCAGCACCCTGAGCACTGAGCACACAGCACCCTGAGTACTGAGCACTGAGCACCCAGCACACCGATCACTGAGCACCCAGCACCCTGAGTACTGAGCACTGAGCACCCAGCACCCCGAGCACTGAGCACCCAGCACCCTGAGCACTGAGCACCCAGCACCCGAGTACTGAGCACCCAGCACACCGAGCACTGAGCACCCAGCACCCTGAGTACTGAGCACTCAGCACCCTGAGCACTGAGCACCGAGCACCCTGAGTACTGAGCACCGAGAACCCTGAGCACTGAGAACCCAGCACCCTGAGTACTGAGCTCCGAGCACCCCGAGCACTGAGCACCCGGCACCCTGAGTACTGAGCACCCTGCACCCTGAGCAATGAGCACCCTGAGTACTGAGCACCCAGCACCTTGAGCACTGAGCACCCATCACCCTGAGCACTGAGCACCCAGCACCCTGAGTACTGAGCACCCAGCACCCAGAGCACTGAGCACCCAGCACCCCAAGCACTGTGCACCCAGCACCCTGAGTACTGAGCACCCAGCACCCTGAGCACTGAGCACCCAGCACCCTGAGCACTGAGCACGGAGCACCCTGAGCACTGAGCACTGAGCACCCTGATCACTGAGTACTGAGCACCGAGCACCCCGAGAACTGAGCACCCAGCACCCGGAGTACTGAGCACCCAGCAGCCCAAGTACTGAGCACCCTGAGTATTGAGCACCCAGCACCCTGAGTACTGAGCAGCCAGCATCCTGAGTACTGAGCAACGAGCACCCTGAGTACAGAGCACCCAGCACCCCGAGCACTGAGCACCCAGCACCCTGAGGACTGAGCACCCAGCACCCTGAGCACTGAGCACCCTGAGTACTGAGCACTGAGCACACTGAGTACTGAGCACTGAGCACCCTGAGTACTGAGCAACCAGCACCCTGAGTACTGAGCACCCAGGACCCTGAGCAATGAGCACCGAGCACCCTGAGCACTGAGCACCCAGCACCCTGAGCACTGAGCACCCAGCACCCTGAGTAGTGAGCACCCAACGTACTGAGCACCGAGCACCCCAAGCACTGAGCACCCAGCACCCTGAGTACTGATCACCTAGCACCCTGAGCACTGAGCACCCAGCACCCTGAGTACTGAGCACCCAGCACCCTGAGGACTGAGCACCCAGCACCCTGAGCACTGAGCACCCTGAGTACTGAGCACTGAGCACCCTGAGTACTGAGCACTGAACACCCTGAGTACTGAGCAACCAGCACCCTGAGTACTGAGCACCCAGCACCCTGAGCACTGAGCACCGAGCACCCTGAGCACTGAGCACCCAGCACCCTGAGCACTGAGCACCCAGCACCCTGAGCACTGATCACCCAGCACACTGAGCACTGAGCACCCAGCACCCTGAGTCCTGAGCACCCAGCACCCTGAGTACTGAGCACTCAGCACCCTGAGTACTGAGCCCCCTGAGGACTGAGCACCCAGCACCCTGAGCACTGAGCACCCTGAGGACTGAGCACCCAGCACCCTGAGTACTGAGCACCCAGCACCCTGAGCAATGAGCACCCAGGAATCTGAGCACTGAGCACCCAGCACCCTGAGTACTGAGCACTGAGCACCCAGCACCCCGAGCACTGAGCACCCTGCACCCTGAGTACTGAGCACTGAGCACCCAGCACCCCGAGCACTGAGCACCCAGCACCCTGAGTACTGAGCACCGAGCACCCCGAGCACTGAACACCCAGCACCCTGAGTACTGAGCTCCGAGGACCCCGAGCACTGAGCACCCAGCGCCCCGAGCACCGAGCACCCTGAGCACTGAGCACCCAGCACCCTGAGCACTGAGCACCCAGCACCCTGAGTACTGAGCACTGAGCACCCAGCACCCCAAGCACTGAGCACCTAGCACCCTGAGTACTGAGCACTGAGCACCCAGCACCCCGAACACTGAGCACCCAGCACCCTGAGCACTGAGCACCCAGCACCCGAGTACTGAGCACCCAGCACCCTGAGTACTGAGCACCCAGCACCCTGAGTACTGAGCACCCAGCATCCCGAGTACTGAGCACCCAGCACCCTGAGTACTGAGCACCCAGCATCCTGAGCACTGAGCACCCAGCACCACGAGCACTGAGCACCCAGCACCCTGAGTACTGAGCACCCAGCGCCCAGAGCACTGAGCACCCAGCACCCTGAGTACTGAGCACCCAGCACCCTGAGCACTGAGCACCCAGCACCCCGAGTACTGAGCAGTGAGCACCCTGAGCACTGAACACCCAGCACCCCGAGTACTGAGCACTGAGCACCCTGAGTACTGAGCAACCAGCACCCTGAGCACTGAGTACCCAGCACCCTGAGGACTGAGCACCCAGCACACTGAGCACTGAGCACCCAGCACCCTGAGCACTGAGCACCCAGCACCCTGAGTACTGATCACTGAGCACCCAGCACCCCGAGCACTGAGCACCCAGCACCCTGAGTACTGAGCACTGAGCACCCAGCACCCCGAGCACTGAGCACCCAGCAACCTGAGCACTGAGCACCCAGCACCCGAGTACTGAGCACCCAGCACCCTGAGTACTGAGCACCCAGCACCCTGAGTACTGAGAACCCAGCACCCTGAGCACTGAGCACCCAGCACCCCGAGCACTGAGCACCCAGCACCCTGAGTACTGAGCACCCAGCACCCTGAGCACTGAGCAACCAGCACCCTGAGCTCTGAGCATCCAGCACCCTGAGCACTGAGCACCCAGCACCCTGAGTAGTGAGCACCCAACGTACTGAGCACCGAGCACCCCGAGCACTGTGCACCCAGCACCCTGAGTACTGATCACCGAGTACCCTGAGCACTGAGCACCCAGCACCCTGAGTACTGAGCTCTGAGCACCCCGAGCACTGAGCACCGAGCAACCTGTGCACTGAGTACCCAGCACCCTGAGTACTGAGCACTCAGCACCCTGAGCACTGAGCACCGAGCACCCTGAGTACTGAGCACCGAGCACCCTGAGCACTGAGAACCCAGCACCCTGAGTACTGAGCTCCGAGCACCCCGAGCACTGAGCACCCGGCACCCTGAGTACTGAGCACCCTGCACCGTGAGCAATGAGCACCCTGAGTACTGAGCACCCAGCACCTTGAGCACTGAGCACCCATCACCCTGAGCACTGAACACACAGCACCCTGAGTACTGAGAACCTCGAGCACTGAGCATCCAGCACCCTGAGTACTGAGCACCGAGCACCCCGAGCACTGAGAACCCAGCACCGCGAGCACTGAGCACATAGCACCCCGAGCACTGAGCACCCAGCACCCTGAGTACTGAGCACCCAGCACCCTGAGTACTGAGCACCCAGCACCCTGAGCACTGAGTACCCAACACCCTGAGCACTGAGCACCCAGCACCCTGAGCACTGAGTACACAGCACCCTGAGCACTGAGCACCCTGAGCACTGAGCACACAGCACCCTGAGTGCTGAGCACTGAGCACCCAGCACCCCGTCACTGAGCACCCAGCACCCCGAGTACTGAGCACTGAGCACCCTGAGTACTGAGCACCCAGCACCCTGAGCACTGAGTACCCAGCACCCTTAGCACTGAGCACCCAGCACCCTGAGCACTGAGCACCCAGCACCCTGAGCACTGAGCACCCAGCACCCTGAGTACTGAGCACCCAGCACCCCGAGCACTGTGCACCCAGCACCCTGAGTACTGAGCACTGAGCACCCAGCACCCCGAGCACTGAGCACCCAGCACCCTGAGCACTGAGCACCCAGCATCCGAGTACTGAGCACCCAGCACCCCGAGCACTGAGCACCCAGCACCCTGAGTACTGAGCACCCAGCACCCCGATCACTGAGCACCCAGCACCCTGAGTACTGAGCACTGAGCACCCAGCACCCCGAGCACTGAGCACCCAGCACCCTGAGCACTGAGCACCCAGCATCCGAGTACTGAGCACCCAGCACCCCGAGCACTGAGCACCCAGCACCCTGAGTACTGAGCACCCAGCACCCAGAGCACTGAGCACCCAGCACCCCGAGCACTGTGCACCCAGCACCCTGAGTACTGAGCACCCAGCACCCTGAGCACTGAGCACCCAGCACCCTGAGCACTGAGCACGGAGCACCCTGAGCACTGAGCACTGAGCACCCTGATCACTGAGTACTGAGCACCGAGCACCCCGAGAACTGAGCACCCAGCACCCGGAGTACTGAGCACCCAACGGCCCAAGTACTGAGCACCCTGAGTATTGAGCACCCAGCACCCTGAGTACTGAGCAGCCAGCATCCTGAGTACTGAGCAACGAGCACCCTGAGTACAGAGCACCCAGCACCCCGAGCACTGAGCACCCAGCACCCTGAGGACTGAGCACCCAGCACCCTGAGCACTGAGCACCCTGAGTACTGAGCACTGAGCACCCTAAGTACTGAGCACTGAGCACCCTGAGTACTGAGCAACCAGCACCCTGAGTACTGAGCACCCAGGACCCTGAGCAATGAGCACCGAGCACCCTGAGCACTGAGCACCCAGCACCCTGAGCACTGAGCACCCAGCACCCTGAGTAGTGAGCACCCAACGTACTGAGCACCGAGCACCCCAAGCACTGAGCACCCAGCACCCTGAGTACGGATCACCTAGCACCCTGAGCACTGAGCACCCAGCACCCTGAGTACTGAGCACCCAGCACCCTGAGTACTGAGCACCCAGCACCCCGAGCACTGAGCACCCAGCACCCTGAGTACTGAGCACTCAGCACCCTGTGCACTGAGCACCGAGCACCCTGAGCACTGAGCAACCAGCACCCTGAGGACTGAGCACCCAGCACCCTGAGCACTGAGCACCCTGAGTACTGAGCACTGAGCACCCTGAGTACTGAGCACTGAACACCCTGAGTACTGAGCAACCAGCACCCTGAGTACTGAGCACCCAGCACCCTGAGCACTGAGCACCGAGCACCCTGAGCACTGAGCACCCAGCACCCTGAGCACTGAGCACCCAGCACTCTGAGTTGTGAGCACCCAACGTACTGAGCACCGATCACCCCGAGCACTGAGCACCCAGCAGCCTGACTACTGAGCACCCAGCACCCCGAGCACTGAGCACCCAGCACCCTGAGCACTGAGCACCCAGCACCCTGAGCACTGATCACCCAGCACCCTGAGCACTGAGCACCCAGCACCCTGAGCACTGATCACACAGCACACTGAGCACTGAGCACTAAGCACCCAGAGCACTGAGCACCCAGCACCCCGAGCACGGAGCACCCAGGACCCCGAGCACTGAGAACTGAGCACCCAGCACCCTGAGTACTGAGCACCGAGCTCCCCGAGCACTGAGCACACTGAGTACTGAGCACCCAGCACCCCGATCACTGAGCACCCAGCACCCTGAGCACTGAGCACCCAGCACCCTGAGAACTGAGCACCCAGCACCCTGAGTACTGAGCACCCAGCACGCTGAGTACTGAGCACCCAGCACCCCGAGCACTGAGCACCCAGCACCCTGAGTACTGAGCACTGAGCACCCAGCACCCCGAGCACTGAGCACCCAGCACCCTGAGTACTGAGCACTGAGCACCCAGCACCCCGAGCACTGAGCACCCAGCACCCTGAGCACTGAGCACCCAGCACCCGAGTACTGAGCACCCAGCACCCTGAGTACTGAGCACCCAGCACCCTGAGTACTGAGAACCCAGCACCCTGAGCACTGAGCACCCAGCACCCCGAGCACTGAGCACCCAGCACACTGAGTACTGAGCACCCAGCACCCTGAGCACTGAGCAACCAGCACCCTGAGCTCTGAGCATCCAGCACCCTGAGCACTGAGCACCCAGCACCCTGAGTAGTGAGCACCCAACGTACTGAGCACCGAGCACCCCGAGCACTGTGCACCCAGCACCCTGAGTACTGATCACCGAGTACCCTGAGCACTGAGCACCCAGCACCCTGAGTACTGAGCTCTGAGCACCCCGAGCACTGAGCACCGAGCAACCTGTGCACTGAGTACCCAGCACCCTGAGTACTGAGCACTCAGCACCCTGAGCACTGAGCACCGAGCACCCTGAGTACTGAGCACCGAGCACCCTGAGCACTGAGAACCCAGCACCCTGAGTACTGAGCTCCGAGCACCCTGAGCAATGAGCACCCGGCACCCTGAGTACTGAGCACCCTGCACCCTGAGCAATGAGCACCCTGAGTACTGAGCACCCAGCACCTTGAGCACTGAGCACCCATCACCCTGAGTACTGAACACACAGCACCCTGAGTACTGAGAACCTCGAGCACTGAGCATCCAGCACCCTGAGTACTGAGCACCGAGCACCCCGAGCACTGAGAACCCAGCACCGTGAGCACTGAGCACATAGCACCCCGAGCACTGAGCACCCAGCACCCTGAGTACTGAGCACCCAGCACCCTGAGTACTGAGCACCCAGCACCCTGAGCACTGAGTACCCAACACCCTGAGCACTGAGCACCCAGCACCCTGAGCACTGAGCACACAGCTCCCTGAGCACTGAGCACCCTGAGCACTGAGCACCCAGCACCCTGAGTACTGAGCACTGAGCACCCAGCACCCCGAGCACTGAGCACCCAGCACCCCGAGTACTGAGCACTGAGCACCCTGAGTACTGAGCACCCAGCACCCTGAGCACTGAGTACCCAGCACCCTTAGCACTGAGCACCCAGCACCCTGAGCACTGAGCACCCAGCACCCTGAGCACTGAGCACACAGCACCCTGAGTACTGAGCACTGAGCACCCAGCACACCGATCACTGAGCACCCAGCACCCTGAGTACTGAGCACTGAGCACCCAGCACCCCGAGCACTGAGCACCCAGCACCCTGAGCACTGAGCACCCAGCACCCGAGTACTGAGCACCCAGCACACCGAGCACTGAGCACCCAGCACCCTGAGTACTGAGCACTCAGCACCCTGAGCACTGAGCACCGAGCACCCTGCGTACTGAGCACCGAGAACCCTGAGCACTGAGAACCCAGCACCCTGAGTACTGAGCTCCGAGCACCCCGAGCACTGAGCACCCGGCACCCTGAGTACTGAGCACCCTGCACCCTGAGCAATGAGCACCCTGAGTACTGAGCACCCAGCACCTTGAGCACTGAGCACCCATCACCCTGAGCACTGAACACACAGCACCCTGAGTACTGAGAACCTCGAGCACTGAGCATCCAGCACCCTGAGTACTGAGCACCGAGCACCCCGAGCACTGAGAACCCAGCACCGCGAGCACTGAGCACATAGCACCCCGAGCACTGAGCACCCAGCACCCTGAGTACTGAGCACCCAGCACCCTGAGTACTGAGCACCCAGCACCCTGAGCACTGAGTACCCAACACCCTGAGCACTGAGCACCCAGCACCCTGAGCACTGAGTACACAGCACCCTGAGCACTGAGCACCCTGAGCACTGAGCACACAGCACCCTGAGTGCTGAGCACTGAGCACCCAGCACCCCGTCACTGAGCACCCAGCACCCCGAGTACTGAGCACTGAGCACCCTGAGTACTGAGCACCCAGCACCCTGAGCACTGAGTACCCAGCACCCTTAGCACTGAGCACCCAGCACCCTGAGCACTGAGCACCCAGAACCCTGAGCACTGAGCACCCAGCACCCTGAGTACTGAGCACTGAGCACCCAGCACCCCGATCACTGAGCACCCAGCACCCTGAGTACTGAGCACTGAGCACCCAGCACCCCGAGCACTGAGCACCCAGCACCCTGAGCACTGAGCACCCAGCATCCGAGTACTGAGCACCCAGCACCCCGAGCACTGAGCACCCAGCACCCTGAGTACTGAGCACCCAGCACCCAGAGCACTGAGCACCCAGCACCCCGAGCACTGTGCACCCAGCACCCTGAGTACTGAGCACCCAGCACCCTGAGCACTGAGCACCCAGCACCCTGAGCACTGAGCACGGAGCACCCTGAGCACTGAGCACTGAGCACCCTGATCACTGAGTACTGAGCACCGAGCACCCCGAGAACTGAGCACCCAGCACCCGGAGTACTGAGCACCCAACGGCCCAAGTACTGAGCACCCTGAGTATTGAGCACCCAGCACCCTGAGTACTGAGCAGCCAGCATCCTGAGTACTGAGCAACGAGCACCCTGAGTACAGAGCACCCAGCACCCCGAGCACTGAGCACCCAGCACCCTGAGGACTGAGCACCCAGCACCCTGAGCACTGAGCACCCTGAGTACTGAGCACTGAGCACCCTAAGTACTGAGCACTGAGCACCCTGAGTACTGAGCAACCAGCACCCTGAGTACTGAGCACCCAGGACCCTGAGCAATGAGCACCGAGCACCCTGAGCACTGAGCACCCAGCACCCTGAGCACTGAGCACCCAGCACCCTGAGTAGTGAGCACCCAACGTACTGAGCACCGAGCACCCCAAGCACTGAGCACCCAGCACCCTGAGTACTGATCACCTAGCACCCTGAGCACTGAGCACCCAGCACCCTGAGTACTGAGCACCCAGCACCCTGAGTACTGAGCACCCAGCACCCCGAGCACTGAGCACCCAGCACCCTGAGTACTGAGCACACAGCACCCTGTGCACTGAGCACCGAGCACCCTGAGCACTGAGCAACCAGCACCCTGAGGACTGAGCACCCAGCACCCTGAGCACTGAGCACCCTGAGTACTGAGCACTGAGCACCCTGAGTACTGAGCACTGAACACCCTGAGTACTGAGCAACCAGCACCCTGAGTACTGAGCACCCAGCACCCTGAGCACTGAGCACCGAGCACCCTGAGCACTGAGCACCCAGCACCCTGAGCACTGAGCACCCAGCACTCTGAGTTGTGAGCACCCAACGT
Source organism: Microtus oregoni (assembly GCF_018167655.1). Lineage (NCBI taxonomy): Eukaryota > Metazoa > Chordata > Mammalia > Rodentia > Cricetidae > Microtus > Microtus oregoni. The sequence goes on along the minus strand of NW_024543502.1, from coordinate 55,487 downwards.
ACTGAGCACCGATCACCCCGAGCACTGAGCACCCAGCAGCCTGACTGCTGAGCACCCAGCACCCCGAGCACTGAGCACCCAGCACCCTGAGCACTGAGCACCCAGCACCCTGAGCACTGATCACCCAGCACCCTGAGCACTGAGCACCCAGCACCCTGAGCACTGATCACACAGCACACTGAGCACTGAGCACTAAGCACCCAGAGCACTGAGCACCCAGCACCCCGAGCACGGAGCACCCAGGACCCCGAGCACTGAGAACTGAGCACCCAGCACCCTGAGTACTGAGCACCGAGCTCCCCGAGCACTGAGCACACTGAGTACTGAGCACCCAGCACCCCGATCACTGAGCACCCAGCACCCTGAGCACTGAGCACCCAGCACCCTGAGAACTGAGCACCCAGCACCCTGAGTACTGAGCACCCAGCACGCTGAGTACTGAGCACCCAGCACCCCGAGCACTGAGCACCCAGCAAGCTGAGTACTGAGCACTGAGCACCCAGCACCCCGAGCACTGAGCACCCAGCACCCTGAGTACTGAGCACTGAGCACCCAGCACCCCGAGCACTGAGCACCCAGCACCCTGAGCACTGAGCACCCAGCACCCGAGTACTGAGCACCCAGCACCCTGAGTACTGAGCACCCAGCACCCTGAGTACTGAGAACCCAGCACCCTGAGCACTGAGCACCCAGCACCCCGAGCACTGAGCACCCAGCACACTGAGTACTGAGCACCCAGCACCCTGAGCACTGAGCAACCAGCACCCTGAGCTCTGAGCATCCAGCACCCTGAGCACTGAGCACCCAGCACCCTGAGTAGTGAGCACCCAACGTACTGAGCACCGAGCACCCCGAGCACTGTGCACCCAGCACCCTGAGTACTGATCACCGAGTACCCTGAGCACTGAGCACCCAGCACCCTGAGTACTGAGCTCTGAGCACCCCGAGCACTGAGCACCGAGCAACCTGTGCACTGAGTACCCAGCACCCTGAGTACTGAGCACTCAGCACCCTGAGCACTGAGCACCGAGCACCCTGAGTACTGAGCACCGAGCACCCTGAGCACTGAGAACCCAGCACCCTGAGTACTGAGCTCCGAGCACCCTGAGCAATGAGCACCCGGCACCCTGAGTACTGAGCACCCTGCACCCTGAGCAATGAGCACCCTGAGTACTGAGCACCCAGCACCTTGAGCACTGAGCACCCATCACCCTGAGTACTGAACACACAGCACCCTGAGTACTGAGAACCTCGAGCACTGAGCATCCAGCACCCTGAGTACTGAGCACCGAGCACCCCGAGCACTGAGAACCCAGCACCGTGAGCACTGAGCACATAGCACCCCGAGCACTGAGCACCCAGCACCCTGAGTACTGAGCACCCAGCACCCTGAGTACTGAGCACCCAGCACCCTGAGCACTGAGTACCCAACACCCTGAGCACTGAGCACAAAGCACCCTGAGCACTGAGCACACAGCTCCCTGAGCACTGAGCACCCTGAGCACTGAGCACCCAGCACCCTGAGTACTGAGCACTGAGCACCCAGCACCCCGAGCACTGAGCACCCAGCACCCCGAGTACTGAGCACTGAGCACCCTGAGTACTGAGCACCCAGCACCCTGAGCACTGAGTACCCAGCACCCTTAGCACTGAGCACCCAGCACCCTGAGCACTGAGCACCCAGCAACCTGAGCACTGAGCACACAGCACCCTGAGTACTGAGCACTGAGCACCCAGCACACCGATCACTGAGCACCCAGCACCCTGAGTACTGAGCACTGAGCACCCAGCACCCCGAGCACTGAGCACCCAGCACCCTGAGCACTGAGCACCCAGCACCCGAGTACTGAGCACCCAGCACACCGAGCACTGAGCACCCAGCACCCTGAGTACTGAGCACTCAGCACCCTGAGCACTGAGCACCGAGCACCCTGAGTACTGAGCACCGAGAACCCTGAGCACTGAGAACCCAGCACCCTGAGTACTGAGCTCCGAGCACCCCGAGCACTGAGCACCCGGCACCCTGAGTACTGAGCACCCTGCACCCTGAGCAATGAGCACCCTGAGTACTGAGCACCCAGCACCTTGAGCACTGAGCACCCATCACCCTGAGCACTGAACACACAGCACCCTGAGTACTGAGAACCTCGAGCACTGAGCATCCAGCACCCTGAGTACTGAGCACCGAGCACCCCGAGCACTGAGAACCCAGCACCGCGAGCACTGAGCACATAGCACCCCGAGCACTGAGCACCCAGCACCCTGAGTACTGAGCACCCAGCACCCTGAGTACTGAGCACCCAGCACCCTGAGCACTGAGTACCCAACACCCTGAGCACTGAGCACCCAGCACCCTGAGCACTGAGCACACAGCACCCTGAGCACTGAGCACCCTGAGCACTGAGCACCCAGCACCCTGAGTACTGAGCACTGAGCACCCAGCACCCCGAGCACTGAGCACCCAGCACCCCGAGTACTGAGCACTGAGCACCCTGAGTACTGAGCACCCAGCACCCTGAGCACTGAGTACCCAGCACCCTTAGCACTGAGCACCCAGCACCCTGAGCACTGAGCACCCAGCACCCTGAGCACTGAGCACCCAGCACCCTGAGTACTGAGCACTGAGCACCCAGCACCCCGATCACTGAGCACCCAGCACCCTGAGTACTGAGCACTGAGCACCCAGCACCCCGAGCACTGAGCACCCAGCACCCTGAGCACTGAGCACCCAGCACCCGAGTACTGAGCACCCAGCACACCGAGCACTGAGCACCCAGCACCCTGAGTACTGAGCACCCAGCACCCAGAGCACTGAGCACCCAGCACCCCAAGCACTGTGCACCCAGCACCCTGAGTACTGAGCACCCAGCACCCTGAGCACTGAGCACCCAGCACCCTGAGCACTGAGCACGGAGCACCCTGAGCACTGAGCACTGAGCACCCTGATCACTGAGTACTGAGCACCGAGCACCCCGAGAACTGAGCACCCAGCACCCGGAGTACTGAGCACCCAGCAGCCCAAGTACTGAGCACCCTGAGTATTGAGCACCCAGCACCCTGAGTACTGAGCACCCAGCACCCTGAGTACTGAGCACTGAGCACCCAGCACCCCGAGCACTGAGCACCCAGCACCCCGAGTACTGAGCACTGAGCACCCTGAGTACTGAGCACCCAGCACCCTGAGCACTGAGTACCCAGCACCCTTAGCACTGAGCACCCAGCACCCTGAGCACTGAGCACCCAGCACCCTGAGCACTGAGCACCCAGCACCCTGAGCACTGAGCACCCAGCACCCTGAGTACTGAGCACTGAGCACCCAGCACCCCGAGCACTGAGCACCCAGCACCCTGAGGACTGAGCACCCAGCACCCTGAGCACTGAGCACCCTGAGTACTGAGCACTGAGCACACTGAGTACTGAGCACTGAGCACCCTGAGTACTGAGCAACCAGCACCCTGAGTACTGAGCACCCAGGACCCTGAGCAATGAGCACCGAGCACCCTGAGCACTGAGCACCCAGCACCCTGAGCACTGAGCACCCAGCACCCTGAGTAGTGAGCACCCAACGTACTGAGCACCGAGCACCCCAAGCACTGAGCACCCAGCACCCTGAGTACTGATCACCTAGCACCCTGAGCACTGAGCACCCAGCACCCTGAGTACTGAGCACCCAGCACCCTGAGGACTGAGCACCCAGCACCCTGAGCACTGAGCACCCTGAGTACTGAGCACTGAGCACCCTGAGTACTGAGCACTGAACACCCTGAGTACTGAGCAACCAGCACCCTGAGTACTGAGCACCCAGCACCCTGAGCACTGAGCACCGAGCACCCTGAGCACTGAGCACCCAGCACCCTGAGCACTGAGCACCCAGCACCCTGAGCACTGATCACCCAGCACACTGAGCACTGAGCACCCAGCACCCTGAGTCCTGAGCACCCAGCACCCTGAGTACTGAGCACTCAGCACCCTGAGTACTGAGCCCCCTGAGGACTGAGCACCCAGCACCCTGAGCACTGAGCACCCTGAGGACTGAGCACCCAGCACCCTGAGTACTGAGCACCCAGCACCCTGAGCAATGAGCACCCAGGAACCTGAGCACTGAGCACCCAGCACCCTGAGTACTGAGCACTGAGCACCCAGCACCCCGAGCACTGAGCACCCTGCACCCTGAGTACTGAGCACTGAGCACCCAGCACCCCGAGAACTGAGCACCCAGCACCCTGAGTACTGAGCACCGAGCACCCCGAGCACTGAACACCCAGCACCCTGAGTACTGAGCTCCGAGGACCCCGAGCACTGAGCACCCAGCGCCCCGAGCACCGAGCACCCTGAGCACTGAGCACCCAGCACCCTGAGCACTGAGCACCCAGCACCCTGAGTACTGAGCCCTGAGCACCCAGCACCCCAAGCACTGAGCACCCAGCACCCTGAGTACTGAGCACTGAGCACCCAGCACCCCGAACACTGAGCACCCAGCACCCTGAGCACTGAGCACCCAGCACCCGAGTACTGAGCACCCAGCACCCTGAGTACTGAGCACCCAGCACCCTGAGTACTGAGCACCCAGCACCCCGAGTACTGAGCACCCAGCACCCTGAGTACTGAGCACCCAGCATCCTGAGCACTGAGCACCCAGCACCCCGAGCACTGAGCACCCAGCACCCTGAGTACTGAGCACCCAGCGCCCAGAGCACTGAGCACCCAGCACCCTGAGCACTGAGCACCCAGCACCCTGAGTACTGAGCACCCAGCACCCTGAGCACTGAGCACCCAGCACCCCGAGTACTGAGCAGTGAGCACCCTGAGCACTGAACACCCAGCACCCCGAGTACTGAGCACTGAGCACCCTGAGTACTGAGCAACCAGCACCCTGAGCACTGAGTACCCAGCACCCTGAGGACTGAGCACCCAGCACACTGAGCACTGAGCACCCAGCACCCTGAGCACTGAGCACCCAGCACCCTGAGTACTGATCACTGAGCACCCAGCACCCCGAGCACTGAGCACCCAGCACCCTGAGTACTGAGCACTGAGCACCCAGCACCCCGAGCACTGAGCACCCAGCAACCTGAGCACTGAGCACCCAGCACCCGAGTACTGAGCACCCAGCACCCTGAGTACTGAGCACCCAGCACCCTGACTACTGAGAACCCAGCACCCTGAGCACTGAGCACCCAGCACCCCGAGCACTGAGCACCCAGCACCCTGAGTACTGAGCACCCAGCACCCTGAGCACTGAGCAACCAGCACCCTGAGCTCTGAGCATCCAGCACCCTGAGCACTGAGCACCCAGCACCCTGAGTAGTGAGCACCCAACGTACTGAGCACCGAGCACCCCGAGCACTGTGCACCCAGCACCCTGAGTACTGATCACCGAGTACCCTGAGCACTGAGCACCCAGCACCCTGAGTACTGAGCTCTGAGCACCCCGAGCACTGAGCACCGAGCAACCTGTGCACTGAGTACCCAGCACCCTGAGTACTGAGCACTCAGCACCCTGAGCACTGAGCACCGAGCACCCTGAGTACTGAGCACCGAGCACCCTGAGCACTGAGAACCCAGCACCCTGAGTACTGAGCTCCGAGCACCCCGAGCACTGAGCACCCGGCACCCTGAGTACTGAGCACCCTGCACCGTGAGCAATGAGCACCCTGAGTACTGAGCACCCAGCACCTTGAGCACTGAGCACCCATCACCCTGAGCACTGAACACACAGCACCCTGAGTACTGAGAACCTCGAGCACTGAGCATCCAGCACCCTGAGTACTGAGCACCGAGCACCCCGAGCACTGAGAACCCAGCACCGCGAGCACTGAGCACATAGCACCCCGAGCACTGAGCACCCAGCACCCTGAGTACTGAGCACCCAGCACCCTGAGTACTGAGCACCCAGCACCCTGAGCACTGAGTACCCAACACCCTGAGCACTGAGCACCCAGCACCCTGAGCACTGAGCACACAGCACCCTGAGCACTGAGCACCCTGAGCACTGAGCACACAGCACCCTGAGTGCTGAGCACTGAGCACCCAGCACCCCGTCACTGAGCACCCAGCACCCCGAGTACTGAGCACTGAGCACCCTGAGTACTGAGCACCCAGCACCCTGAGCACTGAGTACCCAGCACCCTTAGCACTGAGCACCCAGCACCCTGAGCACTGAGCACCCAGCACCCTGAGCACTGAGCACCCAGCACCCTGAGTACTGAGCACTGAGCACCCAGCACCCCGATCACTGAGCACCCAGCACCCTGAGTACTGAGCACTGAGCACCCAGCACCCCGAGCACTGAGCACCCAGCACCCTGAGCACTGAGCACCCAGCATCCGAGTACTGAGCACCCAGCACCCCGAGCACTGAGCACCCAGCACCCTGAGTACTGAGCACCCAGCACCCAGAGCACTGAGCACCCAGCACCCCGAGCACTGTGCACCCAGCACCCTGAGTACTGAGCACCCAGCACCCTGAGCACTGAGCACCCAGCACCCTGAGCACTGAGCACGGAGCACCCTGAGCACTGAGCACTGAGCACCCTGATCACTGAGTACTGAGCACCGAGCACCCCGAGAACTGAGCACCCAGCACCCGGAGTACTGAGCACCCAACGGCCCAAGTACTGAGCACCCTGAGTATTGAGCACCCAGCACCCTGAGTACTGAGCAGCCAGCATCCTGAGTACTGAGCAACGAGCACCCTGAGTACAGAGCACCCAGCACCCCGAGCACTGAGCACCCAGCACCCTGAGGACTGAGCACCCAGCACCCTGAGCACTGAGCACCCTGAGTACTGAGCACTGAGCACCCTAAGTACTGAGCACTGAGCACCCTGAGTACTGAGCAACCAGCACCCTGAGTACTGAGCACCCAGGACCCTGAGCAATGAGCACCGAGCACCCTGAGCACTGAGCACCCAGCACCCTGAGCACTGAGCACCCAGCACCCTGAGTAGTGAGCACCCAACGTACTGAGCACCGAGCACCCCAAGCACTGAGCACCCAGCACCCTGAGTACTGATCACCTAGCACCCTGAGCACTGAGCACCCAGCACCCTGAGTACTGAGCACCCAGCACCCTGAGTACTGAGCACCCAGCACCCCGAGCACTGAGCACCCAGCACCCTGAGTACTGAGCACTCAGCACCCTGTGCACTGAGCACCGAGCACCCTGAGCACTGAGCACCCAGCACCCTGAGGACTGAGCACCCAGCACCCTGAGCACTGAGCACCCTGAGTACTGAGCACTGAGCACCCTGAGTACTGAGCACTGAACACCCTGAGTACTGAGCAACCAGCACCCTGAGTACTGAGCACCCAGCACCCTGAGCACTGAGCACCGAGCACCCTGAGCACTGAGCACCCAGCACCCTGAGCACTGAGCACCCAGCACTCTGAGTTGTGAGCACCCAACGTACTGAGCACCGATCACCCCGAGCACTGAGCACCCAGCAGCCTGACTACTGAGCACCCAGCACCCCGAGCACTGAGCACCCAGCACCCTGAGCACTGAGCACCCAGCACCCTGAGCACTGATCACCCAGCACCCTGAGCACTGAGCACCCAGCACCCTGAGCACTGATCACACAGCACACTGAGCACTGAGCACTAAGCACCCAGAGCACTGAGCACCCAGCACCCCGAGCACGGAGCACCCAGGACCCCGAGCACTGAGAACTGAGCACCCAGCACCCTGAGTACTGAGCACCGAGCTCCCCGAGCACTGAGCACACTGAGTACTGAGCACCCAGCACCCCGATCACTGAGCACCCAGCACCCTGAGCACTGAGCACCCAGCACCCTGAGAACTGAGCACCCAGCACCCTGAGTACTGAGCACCCAGCACGCTGAGTACTGAGCACCCAGCACCCCGAGCACTGAGCACCCAGCACCCTGAGTACTGAGCACTGAGCACCCAGCACCCCGAGCACTGAGCACCCAGCACCCTGTGTACTGAGCACTGAGCACCCTGAGTACTAAGCACCCAGCACCCTGAGTACTGAGCACCCAGGACCCTGAGCACTGAGCACCGAGCAGCCCGAGCACTGAGCACCCAGCACCCTGAGCACTCAGCACCCAGCACCCCGAGCACTGAGCACCCAGCACCCTGAGCACTGAGCACCCAGCACGCTGAGCACGGAGCACCGCGAGTACTGAGCACGCAGCACCCTGAGCACTGAGCACCCAGCACCCTGAGCACTGAGCACCCAGCACACTGAGCACTGAGCACGCAGCACCCCAAGCACTGAGCACCCAGCACCCTGAGTACTGAGCACAGAGCACCCTGAGCCATGAGCACCCAGCACCATGAGTACTGAGCACCCAGCACCCTGAGTACTGAGCAACCAGCACCCTGAGCACTGAGCACTGAGCACCCAGCACCCTGAGCACTGACCACTGAGCACCCAGCACCACAGCCCTGAGCACCCAGCACCCCGAGCACTGAGTACCCAGCACCCTGAGTACTGAGCACCCAGCACCCTGAGCACCCAGCACCCTGAGTACTGAGCACCCACCACCCTGAGTACTGAGCACCCAGCACCCTGAGTACTGAGCACTCAGCACCCTGAGTACTGAGCACCGAGCACCCCGAGCACTGAGCACCCAGCACCCTGAGCACTGTGCACCCGGAGGACTGAGCACCCAGCACCCTGAGCACTGAGCACCGATCACCCTGAGCACTGAGCACCCAGCACCCCTAGCACTGAGCACCCAGCACCCTGAGTACTGAGCACCCAGCACCCCGAGTACTGAGCACCCAGCACCCTGAGAACTGAGCACCCAGCACCCCGAGCACTGAGCAACCCGCACCCTGAGTACTGAGCACCCTGAGTACTGAGCACTGAGCACCGAGCACCCTGAGTACTGAGCACCCTGTGGACTGAGCACCCAGCACCCTGAGTACTGAGCACCCAGCACCCCGAGCACTGAGCACCCAGCACCCCGAGAATGAGCACCCAGCACCCTGAGTACTGAGAACCGAGCACCCTGAGTACTGAGCACCCAGCACCCTGAGTACTGAGCCCCCAGCACCCTGAGTACTGAGCACCCAGCAACCCGAGCACTGAGCACCCAGCACCCTGAGAATGAGCACCCAGCACCATGAGTACTGAGCACCCAGCACCCTGAGTACTGAGCACTAAGCACCCAGAGCACTGAGCACCCAGCACCCCGAGCACGGAGCACCCAGGACCCCGAGCACTGAGAACTGAGCACCCAGCACCCTTTGTACTGAGCACCGAGCTCCCCGAGCACTGAGCACACTGAGTACTGAGCACCCAGCACCCCGATCACTGAGCACCCAGCACCCTGAGCACTGAGCACCCAGCACCCTGAGAACTGAGCACCCAGCACCCTGAGTACTGAGCACCCAGCACGCTGAGTACTGAGCACCCAGCACCCCGAGCACTGAGCACCCAGCACCCTGAGTACTGAGCACTGAGCACCCAGCACCCCGAGCACTGAGCACCCAGCACCCTGTGTCCTGAGCACTGAGCACCCTGAGTACTAAGCACCCAGCACCCTGAGTACTGAGCACCCAGGACCCTGAGCACTGAGCACCCAGCAGCCCGAGCACTGAGCACCCAGCACCCTGAGCACTCAGCACCCAGCACCCCGAGCACTGAGAACCCAGCACCCTGAGCACTGAGCACCCAGCACCCTGAGCACGGAGCACCCCGAGTACTGAGCACCCAGCACCCTGAGCACTGAGCACCCAGCACCCTGAGCACAGAGCACCCAGCACCCTGAGCACTGAGCACCCAGCACCCTGAGCACGGAGCACCCAGCACCCTGAGTACTGAGCACCCAACACCCAGAGTACTGAGCACCCAGCACCCTGAGCACTGAGCACCCAACACCCTGAGTACTGAGCACCCAGCACCCTGAGTACTGAACACCCAGCACCCTGAGCACTGAGCACTGAGCACCCTGAGCACTGAGTACTGAGCACTGAGCACCCTGAGAACTGAGCACCCAGCACCACAGCCCTGAGCACCCCGAGTAATGAGCAACAAGCAGCCCGAGTACTGAGCACTGAGCACCCTGAGTACTGAGCACCCAGCACCCTGAGCACTGAGCACCCAGCACACTGAGCACTGAGCACGCAGCACCCGGAGCACTGAGCACCCAGCACCCTGAATACTGAGCACAGAGCACCCTGAGCACTGAGCACCCAGCACCCTGAGTACTGAGCACACAGCACCCTGAGTACTGAGCAACCAGCACCCTGAGCACTGAGCACTGAGCACCCAGCACCCTGAGCACTGACCACTGAGCACCCAGCACCACAACCCTGAGCACCCAGCACCCCGAGCACTGAGCACCCAGCACCCTGCGTACTGAGCACCCAGCACCCTGAGCACACAGCACCATGAGTACTGAGCACCCAGCACCCTGAGTACTGAGCACCCAGCACCCTGAGTACTGAGCACTCAGCACCCTGAGTACTGAGCACCGAGCACCCCGAGCACTGAGCACCCAGCACCCTGAGCACTGAGCACCCGGAGGAATGAGCACCCAGCACCCCGAGCACTGAGCACCGATCACCCTGAGCACTGAGCACCCAGCACCCCGAGCACTGAGCACCCAGCACCCTGAGTACTGAGCACCCAGCACCCTGAGCACACAGCACCATGAGTACTGAGCACCCAGCACCCTGAGTACTGAGCACCCAGCACCCTGAGTACTGAGCACTCAGCACCCTGTGTACTGAGCACCGAGCACCCCGAGCACTGAGCACCCAGCACCCTGAGCACTGAGCACCCGGAGGACTGAGCACCCAGCACCCCGAGCACTGAGCACCGATCACCCTGAGCACTGAGCACCCAGCACCCCGAGCACTGAGCACCCAGCACCCTGAGTACTGAGCACCCAGCACCCCGAGCACTGAGCAACCAGCACCCTGAGTACTGAGAACCCTGAGTACTGAGCACTGAGCACCGAGCACCATGAGTACTGAGCACCCTGAGGACTGAGCACCCAGCACCCTGAGCACTGAGCACCCAGCACCCTGAGTACTGAGCACTGATCACCCTGAGCACTGATCACCCAGCACCCCGAGCACTGAGCACCCAGCACCCTGAGTACTGAGCACCTAGCACCCTGAGCACTGAGCACCGAGCACCCTGAGTACTGAACACCCAGCACCCTGAGCACTGAGCACTGAGCACCCAGGACCCTGAGCACTGAGCACTGAGCACCCAGCACACTGAGCACTGAGCACCCAGCACCCTGAGCACCCAGCACCCTGAGCACTGAGCACCCTGAGCACTGAGCACCCTGAGCACTGAGCACTGAGCACACTGAGCACTGAGCACCCAGCACCCCGAGTACTGAGCACTGAGCACCCTGTGTACTGAGCACCCAACACCCAGAGTACTGATCACCCAGCACCCTGAGAACTGAGCACCCAGCACCCTGAGTACTGAGCACCCAGCACCCTGAGTACTGAGCACCCAGCTGCCTGAGCACTGAGCACTGAGCACCCAGCACCTTGAGCACTGAGCACTGACCACCCAGCACCCCGAGCACTGAGCACCCAGCACCCCGAGCACTGATCACCCAGCGCCCTGAGCACTGAGCACCCAGCACACTGAGCACTGAGCACCCAGCCCCCTGAGTACTGAGCACCCAGCACCATGAGTACTGAGCACCCAGTACCCTGAGTACTGAGCACTCAGCACCCTGAGTACTGAGCACCGAGCAACCCGAGCACTGAGCACCAAGCACCCTGAGCACAGAGCACCCTGAGGACTGAGCACCCAGCACCCTGAGCACTGAGCACCCAGCACCCTGAGTACTGAGCACCGATCACCCTGAGCACTGAGCACCCAGCACCCCGAGCACTGAGCACCCAGCACCCTGAGTACTGAGCACCCAGCACCCTGAGCACTGAGCACCCAGCACCCTGAGTACTGAGCACCCTGAGTACTGAGAACGGATCACCCTGAGCACTGAGCACCCAGCACCGTGAGTACTGAGCACCCAGCACCCTGAGCACTGAGCACCCAGCACCCTGAGCACTGAGCACCCAGCACCCTGAGTACTGAGCACCCAGCACCCTGAGCACGGAGCACCCAGGACCCCGAGCACTGAGTACTGAGCACCCAGCACCTTGAGTACTGAGCACCGAGCTGCCCGAGCACTGAGCACCCAGCACCCTGAGCACTGAGCACCCAGCACACTGAGCACTGAGCACCCAGCACCATGAGTACTGAGCACACAGCACGCTGAGTACTGAGCACTCAGCACCCTGAGCACTGAGCACCCAGCACCCTGAGTACTGAGCACTGAGCACCCAGCAACCCGAGCACTGAGCACCCAGCACCCCGAGCACTGAGCATGGAGCACCCCGAGGACTGAGCACCCCGCACCCTGAGCACTGAGCACCCAGCACCTTGAGTACTGAGCACCGAGCACCCCGAGCACTGAGCTCCCAGCACCCTGAGTACTGAGCACCCAGCACCCTGAGCACTGAGCACCCAGCACCCTGAGCACTGAGCACCCAGCACCCCGAGCACTGAGCACCCAGCATCCTGAGTACTGAGCACCCAACACCCAGAGTACTGAGCACCCAGCAGCCTGAGAACTGAGCACCCAGCACCCTGAGTACTGAGCACCCAGCACCCTGAGTACTGAGCACCCAGCACCCTGAGCACTGAGCACCCAGCACCCTGAGCACTGAGCACCCAGCACCCCGAGCACTGAGCACCCAGCATCCTGAGTACTGAGCACCCAACACCCAGAGTACTGAGCACCCAGCAGCCTGAGAACTGAGCACCCAGCACCCTGAGTATTGAGCACCCAGCACCCTGAGTACTGAGCACCCAGCACCCTAAGCACTGAGCACCCAACACCCAGAGTACTGAGCACCCAGCAGCCTGAGAACTGAGCACCCAGCACCCTGAGTACTGAGCACCCAGCACCCTGAGTACTGAGCACCCAACACCCAGAGTACTGAGCACCCAGCAGCCTGAGAACTGAGCAACCAGCACCCTGAGTACTGAGCACCCAGCACCCTGAGTACTGAGTACCCAGCACCCTGAGCACTGAGCATTGAGCACCCAGCACCCCGAGCACTGAGCACCCAGCACCCTGAGCACTGAGCACCCAGCACCCTGAGCACTGAGCACCCAGCCCCCTGAGTACTGAGCACCCAGCACCATGAGTACTGAGCACCCAGCACCCTGAGTACTGAGCACTCAGCACCCTGAGTACTGAGCACGGAGCACCCCGAGCACTGAGCTCCCTGCACCCTGAGCACTGAGCACCCTGAGGACTGAGCACCCAGCAACCTGAGCACTGAGCACCCAGCACCCTGAGTACTGAGCACCGATCACCCTGAGCACTGAGCACCCAGCACCCCGACCACTGAGCACCCTGAGTACTGAGCAACGATCACCCTGAGCACTGAGCACCCAGCACCCTGAGTACTGAGCACCCAGCACCCTGAGCACTGAGCACCCAGCACCCTGAGCACTGAGCACCCAGCACCCTGAGTTATGAGCACCCAGAACCCTGAGTACTGAGTACAAAGCACACTGAGCACTGAGCACCCAGCACCCTGAGTACGGAGCACCGAGCACCCTGAGTACTGAGCACCCAGTACCCTGAGCACTGAGCACCCTGAGCACTGAGCACCCTGAGCACTGAGCACTGAGCACCCAGCACCCTGAGTACTGAGCACCCAAAACTCTGAGCACTGAGCACCCAGCACGCTGAGTACTGAGCACTGAGCACACAGCACCCTGAGTACTGAGCACCCAGCACCCCGAGCACTGAGCTCCCAGCGCCCCGAGCACTGAGCACCCAGCACCCTGAGCACTGAGCACTGAGCACACTGAGCACTGAGCACCCAGCACCCCGAGTACTAAGCACTGAGCACCCTGAGTACTGAGCACCCAACACCCAGAGTACTGATCACCCAGCACCCTGAGAACTGAGCACCAAGCACCCTGAGTACTGAGCACCCAGCACCCTGAGTACTGAGCACCCAGCTGCCTGAGCACTGAGCACTGAGCACCCAGCACCTTGAGCACTGAGCACTGACCAACCAGCACCCCGAGCACTGAGCACCCAGCACCCCGAGCACTGAGCACCCAGCGCCCTGAGCACTGAGCACCCAGCACACTGAGCACTGAGCATCCAGCCCCCTGAGTACTGAGCACCCAGCACCATGAGTACTGAGCACCCAGTACCCTGAGTACTGAGCACTCAGCACCCTGAGTACTGAGCACCGAGCAACCCGAGCACTGAGCACCAAGCACCCTGAGCACTGAGCACCCTGAGGACTGAGCACCCAGCACCCTGAGCACTGAGCACCCAGCACCCTGAGTACTGAGCACCGATCACCCTGAGCACTGAGCACCCAGCACCCCGAGCACTGAGCACCCAGCACCCTGAGTACTGAGCACCCAGCACCCTGAGCACTGAGCACCCAGCAACCTGAGTACTGAGCACCCTGAGTACTGAGCACCGATCACCCTGAGCACTGAGCACCCAGCACCCTGAGTACTGAGCACCCAGCACCCTGAGCACTGAGCACCCAGCACCCTGAGCACTGAGCACCCAGCACCCTGAGTACTGAGCACCCAGCACCCTGAGCACGGAGCACCCAGGACCCCGAGCACTGAGTACTGAGCACCCAGCACCCTGAGTACTGAGCACCGAGCTCCCCGAGCACTGAGCACCCAGCACCCTGAGCACTGAGCACCCAGCACCCTGAGCACTGAGCACCCAGCACCCTGAGTACTGAGCACCCAGCACGCTGAGTACTGAGCACTCAGCACCCTGAGCACTGAGCACCCAGCACCCTGAGTACTGAGCACTGAGCACCCAGCACCCCGAGCACTGAGCACCCAGCACCCCGAGCACTGAGCATGGAGCACCCCGAGGACTGAGCACCCCGCACCCTGAGCACTGAGCATGGGGCACCCCGAGGACTGAGCACCCCGCACCCTGAGCACTGAACACCCAGCACCTTGAGTACTGAGCACCGAGCACCCCGAGCACTGAGCTCCCAGCACCCTGAGTACTGAGCACCCAGCACCCTGAGCACTGAGCACCCAGCACCCTGAGCACTGAGCACCCAGCACCCCGAGCACTGAGCACCCAGCATCCTGAGTACTGAGCACCCAACACCCAGAGTACTGAGCACCCAGCAGCCTGAGAACTGAGCACCCAGCACCCTGAGTACTGAGCACCCAGCACCCTGAGTACTGAGCACCCAGCACCCTGAGCACTGAGCACTGAGCACGCAGCACCCTGAGCACTGAGCACTGACCACCCAGCACCCCGAGAACTGAGCACCCAGCACCCCGAGCACTGAGCACCCAGCACCCTGAGCACTGAGCACCCAGCACCCTGAGCACTGAGCACCCAGCCCCCTGAGTACTGAGCACCCAGCACCATGAGTACTGAGCACCCAGCACCCTGAGTACTGAGCACTCAGCACCCTGAGTACTGAGCACCGAGCACCCCGAGCACTGAGCTCCCTGCACCCTGAGCACTGAGCACCCTGAGGACTGAGCACCCAGCAACCTGAGCACTGATCACCCAGCACCCTGAGTACTGAGCACCGATCACCCTGAGCACTGAGCACCCAGCACCCCGAGCACTGAGCACCCAGCACCCTGAGTACTGAGCACCCAGCACCCTGAGCACTGAGCACCCAGCACCCTGAGTACTGAGCACCCTGAGTACTGAGCAACGATCACCCTGAGCACTGAGCACCCAGCACCCTGAGTACTGAGCACCCAGCACCCTGAGCACTGAGCACCCAGCACCCTGAGCACTGAGCACCCAGCACCCTGAGTTATGAGCACCCAGAACCCTGAGTACTGAGTACAAAGCACCCTGAGCACTGAGCACCCAGCACCCTGAGTACTGAGCACCGAGCACCCTGAGTACTGAGCACCCAGCACCCTGAGTACTGAGCACGCAGCACCCTGAGCACTGAGCACCCAGCACCCTGAGTACTGAGCACCCAGCACCCTGAGTACTGAGCACCCAGCACCCTGAGTACTGAGCACCCAGCACCCTGAGCACCGTGCACCCAGCACCCTGAGTACTGAGCACCGAGCACCCCGAGCACTGAGCAACCAGCACCCTGAGTACTGAGCACTGAGCACCCTAAGTACTAAGCACCGAACACCCTGAGTACTGAGCACCCAGCACCCTGAGGACTGAGCACCCAGCACCCTGAGCACTGAGCACCCAGCACCCTGAGTAATGAGCACCCAGCACCCTGAGTACTGAGCACCCAGCACCCTGAGCACTGAGCACCCAGCACCCCGAGCACTGAGCACCCAGCACCCCGAGCACTGAGCACCCAGCACCCCGAGCACTGAGCACCCAGCACCCCGAGCACTGAGCACCCAGCACCCTGAGCACTGAGCACCCAGCACCCTGAGCACTGAGCACCCAGCACCCTGAGTACTGAGTACTCAGCACCCTGAGCACTGAGCACCCAGCACCCTGAGTACTGATCACCGAGCACCCCGAGCACTGAGCACCCAGCACCCTGAGTACTGATCACCGAACACCCCGAGCACTGAGCACCCAGCACCCTGAGTACTGAGCACCCAGCACCCTGAGCACTGAGCACCCAGCACCCCGAGCACTGAGCACCCAGCACCCCGAGCACTGAGCACCCAGCACCCGAGCACTGAGCACCCAGCACCCCGAGCACTGAGCACCCAGCACCCTGAGCACTGAAAACCCAGCACCCTGAGCACTGAGCACCCAGCACCCTGAGTACTGAGTACTCAGCACCCTGAGCACTGAGCACCCAGCACCCTGAGAACTGATCACCGAGCACCCTGAGCACTGAGCACCCAGCACCCTGAGTACTGATCACCGAGCACCCCGAGCACTGAGCACCCAGCATCCTGAGTACTGTGCACCCAGCACCCTGAGTACTGAGAACCCAGCACCCTGAGTACTGAGCACCCAGCACCCTGAGCACTGAGCACAATGCACGCTGAGTACTGAGCACTGAGCACCCTGAGTACTGAGCACCTAGCACCCTGAGTACTGAGCACCCAGCACCCTGAGCACTGAGCAGCCAGCACCCTCAGCACTGAGCACCCACCACCCCGAGCACTGAGCACCCAGCACCCTGAGCACTGAGCACCCAGCACCCCGAGTACTGAGCACCCAGCACCCCGAGTACTTAGCACCGAGCACCCCGAGCACTGAGCACCCAGCACCCTGAGTACTGAGCACCCAGTACCCTGAGTACTGAGTTCCCCGAGTACTGAGCACCCAGCACCCCGAGCACTGAGCACCCATCACCCTGAGTACTGAGAACAGATCACCCTGAGTACTGAGCACCCAGCACCCTGAGTACTGAGCCCCCAGCACCCTGAGTACTGAGCACCCGGCACCCCGAGCACTGATCACCCAGCACCCCGAGAATGAGCACCCAGCACCCTGAGTACTGAGAACCGAGCACCCTGAGTACTGAGCACCCAGCACCCTGAGTACTGAGCCCCCAGCACCCTGAGTACTGAGCACCCAGCACCCCGAGCACTGAGCACCCAGCACCCCGAGAATGAGCACCCAGCACCCTGAGTACTGAGCACCCAGCACCCCGAGCACGGAGCACCCAGGACCCCGAGCAGTGAGTACTGAGCACCCAGCACCCTGAGTACTGAGCACCGAGCTCCCCGAGCACTGAGCACCCAGCACCCTGAGCACTGAGCACCCAGCACCCTGAGCACTGAGCACCCAGCACCCTCAGTACTGAGCACCCAGCACGCTGAGTACTGAGCACTCAGCACCCTGAGCACTGAGCACCCAGCACCATGAGTACTGAGCACTGAGCACCCAGCACCCTGAGCACTGAGCACCCAGCACCCTGTGTACTGAGCACTGAGCACCCTGATTACTAAGCACCCAGCACCCTGAGTACTGAGCACCCAGGACCCTGAGCACTGAGCACCGAGCACCCTGAGTACTGAGCACCCAGCACCCTGAGCACTCAGCACCCATCACCCCGATCACTGAGCACCCAGCACCCTGAGCACTGAGCACCCAGCACCCTGAGCACTGAGCACCCAGCACCCAGAGCACTGAGCACCCAGCACCCTGAGCACTGAGCACCCAGCACCCTGAGTACTGAGCACCCAGCACCCTGAGTACTGAGCACCCTGAGTACTGAGCACCCAGCACCCTGAGCACTGAGCACCCAGCACCCTGAGCATTGAGCACCCAGCATTCTGAGTACTGAGCACCCAGAACCCTGAGTACTGAGTACAAAGCACCCTGAGCACTGAGCACCCAGCACCCTGAGTACTGAGCACGGAGCACCCTGAGTACTGAGCACCCAGCACCCTGAGTACTGAGCACCCAGCACCCTGAGCACTGAGCACACAGCACCCTGAGTACTGAGCACCCAGCACCCTGAGTACTGAGCACTGATCACCCTGAGCACTGAGCACCCAGCACCCCGAGCACTGAGCACCCAGCACCCTGAGTACTGAGCACCTAGCACCCTGAGCACTGAGCACCGAGCACCCTGAGTACTGAACACCCAGCACCCTGAGCACTGAGCACTGAGCACCCAGCACCCTGAGCACTGAACACTGAGCACCCAGCACCCCGAGCACTGAGCACCCAGCACCCTGAGCACCCAGCACCCTGAGCACTGAGCACCCTGAGCACTGAGCACCCTGAGCACTGAGCACTGAGCACCCAGCACCCTGAGTACTGAGCACCCAACACTCTGAGCACTGAGCACCCAGCACGCTGAGTACTGAGCACTGAGCACACAGCACCCTGAGCACTGAGCACCCAGCACCCTGAGCACTGAGCACTGAGCACCCAGCACCCCGAGCACTGAGCACCCAGCACCCTGAGCACCCAGCACCCTGAGCACTGAGCACCCTGAGTACTGAGCACCCAGCACCCTGAGCACTGAGCACACAGCACCCTGAGTACTGAGCACCCTGAGTACTGAGCACCGATCACCCTGAGCACTGAGCACCCAGCACCCTGAGTACTGAGCACACAACACCCTGAGCACTGAGCACCCAGCACCCTGAGCACTGAGCACCCAGCACCCTGAGTACTGAGCACCCAGTACCCTGAGTACTGAGTACAAAGCACCCTGAGCACTGAGCACCCAGCACCCTGAGTACTGAGCACCGAGCACCCTGAGTACTGAGCACCCAGCACCCTGAGTACTGAGCACCCAGCACCCTGAGCACTGAGCACCCAGCACCCTGAGTACTGAGCCCCCAGCCCACTGAGTACTGAGCAACCAGCACCCTGAGTACGGAGCACCCAGCACCCTGAGTACTGAGCACCCAGCACCCTGAGTATTGAGCACCGAGCACCCTGAGCACTGAGCAACCAGCACCCTTAGTACTGAGCACTGAGCACCCTGAGTACTAAGCACCGAACACCCTGAGTACTGAGCACCCAGCACCCTGAGGACTGAGCACCCAGCACCCTGAGCACTGAGCACCCAGCACCCTGAGTAATGAGCACCCAGCACCCTGAGTACTGAGCACCCAGCACCCTGAGCACTGAGCACCCAGCACCCCGAGCACTGAGCACCCAGCACCGTGAGTACTGAGTACTCAGCACCCTGAGCACTGAGCACCCAGCACCCTGAGTACTGATCACCGAGCACCCCGAGAACTGAGCACCCAGCACCCTGAGCACTGAGCACCCAGCACCCTGAATAATGAGCACCCAGCACCCTGAGTACTGATCACCGAGCACCCCGAGCACTGAGCACCCAGCACCCTGAGTACTGAGCACCCAGCACCCTGAATACTGAGCACCCAGCACCCTGAGTACTGAGCACCCAGCACCCTGCGCACTGAGCACAAAGCACGCTGAGTACTGAGCACTGAACACCCTGAGTACTGAGCACCGAGGACCCTGAGCACTGAGCACCCAGCACGCTGAGTACTGAGCGCTGAGCACCCTGAGTACTGAGCACCTAGCACCCTGAGTACTGAGCACCCAGCACCCTGAGCACTGAGCAGCCAGCACCCTCAGCACTGAGCACCCAGCACCCCGAGCACTGAGCACCAAGCACCCTGAGCACTGAGCACCCAGCACCCCGAGTACTGAGCACCGAGCACCCCGAGCTCTGAGCACCCAGCAGCCTGAGTACTGAGCACCCAGTACCCTGAGTACTGAGCACCCCGAGTACTGATCACCCAGCACCCCGAGCACTGAGCACCCAGCACCCTGAGTACTGAGAACAGATCACCCCGAGCACGGAGCACCCAGGACCCCGAGCACTGAGTACTGAGCACCCAGCACCCTGAGTACTGAGCACCGAGCTCCCCGAGCACTGAGCACCCAGCACCCTGAGCACTGAGCACCCAGCACCCTGAGCACTGAACACCCAGCACCCTGAGTACTGAGCACCCAGCACGCTGAGTACTGAGCACTCAGCACCCTGAGCACTGAGCACCCAGCACCCTGAGTACTGAGCACTAAGCACCCAGCACCCTGAGCACTGAGCACCCAGCACCCTGAGTACTGAGCACCCAGCACCCTGAGTACTGAGCACCCAGCACCCTGAGTACTGAGCACCGAGCACCCTGAGTACTGAGCACCGAGCACCCTGAGTACTGAGCACCCAGCACCCTGAGCACTGAGCACCCAGCACCCTGAGTACTGAGCACCCAGCACCCTGAGTACTGAGCACCCAGCACCCCGAGCACTGAGCACCCAGCACCCTGAGTACTGAGCACCTAGCACCCCGAGCACTGAGCACCCAGCACCCTGAGCACTGAGCACAAAGCACGCTGAGTACTGAGCACCCTGAGTACTGAGCATAGAGGACCCTGAGCACTGAGCACCCAGCACCCTGAGCACTGAGCACCCAGCACCCCGAGAATGAGCACCCAGCACCCTGAGTACTGAGAACCGAGCACCCTGAGTACTGAGCACCCAGCACGCTGAGCACTGAGCACCCAGCACCCCGAGTACTGAGCACCCAGCACCCCGAGCACTGAGCACCCAGCACCACGAGAATGAGCACCCAGCACCCTGAGAACTGAGCACCCAGCACCCTGAGTAATGAGCACCCAGCACCCCGAGCACTGAGCACCCTGAATACTGAGCACCCAGCACCCTGAGTACTGTGCACTAAGCACCCAGAGCGCTGAGCACCCAGGACCCCGAGCACTGAGTACTGAGCACCCAGCACCCTGAGTACTGAGCACCGAGCTCCCCGAGCACTGAGCACCCTGAGTACTGAGCACCCAGCACCCTGAGTACTGAGCACCCAGCACCCTGAGCACTGAGCACACAGCACCCTGAGTACTGAGCACCCAGCACCACGAGCACTGAGCACACAGCACCCTGAGAACTGAGCACCCTGAGGACTGAGCACCGATCACCATGAGCACTGAGAACCCAGCACCCTGAGTACTGAGCACCCAGCACCCTGAGCACTGAGCACCCAGCACCCTGAGTACTGAGCAGAGAGCACCCTGATCACTGAGCACCCAGCACCCTGAGTACTGAGCACGCAGCACCCTGAGTACTGAGCACCGAGCACCCCGAGTACTGAGCACCCAGCACCCTGAGCACTCAGCACCCAGCACACCGAGCACTGAGCACCCAGCACCCTGAGTACTGAGCTCCCAGCACCCCGAGCCCTGAGCACCCAGCACCCTGAGTACTGAGCACCCTGAGTACTGAGCACCGATCACCCTGAGCACTGAGCACCCAACACCCTGAGTACTGAGCACCCACCGTACTGAGCACTGAGCACACTGAGCACTGAGCACCCAGCACCCTGAGTACTGAGCACCGAGCACCCCGAGCACTGAGCACCCAGCACCCCGAGCACTGAGCACCCAGCACCCCGAGCACTGAGCACCCAGCACCCGTAGCACTGAGGACCCAGCACCCCGAGCAATGAGCACCCAGCACCCTGAGCACTCAGCACCCAGCACACCGAGCACTGAGCACCCAGCACCCTGAGTACTGAGCTCCCAGCACCCCGAGCCCTGAGCACCCAGCACCCTGAGCACTGAGCGCACTGAGCACTGAGCACCCAGCACCCTGAGCACTGAGCACCCAGCACCCTGAGTACTGAGCACCGAGCACCCCGAGCACTGAGCACCCAGCACCCCGAGCACTGAGCACCCAGCACCCCGAGCACTGAGCACCCAGCACCCGTAGCACTGAGGACCCAGCACCCCGAGCAATGAGCACCCAGCACCCTGAGTACTGAGCACCCAGCACCCCGAGTACTGAGCACCCAGCAACCTGAGCACCGAGCACCCAGCACCCCGAACACTGAGCACCCAGCACCCTGAGCACTGAGCACCCAGCACCCTGAGCACTGAGCACTGAGCTCCCCGAGTACTGAGCACCCACCACCCCGTGCACTGAGCACCGAGGACACCGAGCACTGAGCACCCAGCACCCCGAGCACTGAGCACCCAGCACCCTGAGCACTGAGCACCCAGCACCCTGAGCACTGAGCACCCAGCACCCCGAGCACTAAGCACCCAGCAACCCGAGCACTGAGCACCCAGCACCCCGAGCACTGAGCACCCAGCACCCTGAGTACTGAGCAACCAGCACCCTGAGTACTCAGCACCCAGCACCCTGAGCACTGAGCAACCAGCACCCTGAGTACTGAGCACCCTGCACCCCAAGCACTAAGCACCCTGAGAACTGAGCACCCAGCACCCCAAGCACTGAGCACCCTGAGTACTGAGCACCCAGCACCCTGATTAATGAGCACCCAGCACCCCGAGAACTGAGCACCCAGCACCCTGAGTATTGAGCACCGAGCACCCTGAGTACTGAGCACCCAGCACCCTGAGTACTGAGCACCCAGTGTACTGAGCACCGAGCACCCAGCACCCTGAGTACTGAGCACCCAGCCCCCTGAGCACTGAGCACCCAGCACCCTGAGTACTGAGCACCGAGCACCCTGAGTACTGAGCACCCAGCACCCCGAGCACTGAGCACCCAGCACCCCGAGCACTGAGCACCCAGCACCCTGAGCACTGAGCACACTGAGTACTGAGCTACCAGCACCCTGAGTACTGAGCACCCAGCACCCTGAGCACTGAGCACCCAGCACCCTGAGCACTGAGCACCCAGCACCCTGAGTTATGAGCACGCAGAACCCTGAGTACTGAGTACAAAGCACCCTGAGCACTGAGCACCCAGCACCCTGAGTACGGAGCACCGAGCACCCTGAGTACTGAGCACCCAGTACCCTGAGCACTGAGCACCCTGAGCACTGAGCACCCTGAGCACTGAGCACTGAGCACCCAGCACCCTGAGTACTGAGCACCCAAAACTCTGAGCACTGAGCACCCAGCACGCTGAGTACTGAGCACTGAGCACACAGCACCCTGAGTACTGAGCACCCAGCACCCCGAGCACTGAGCTCCCAGCGCCCCGAGCACTGAGCACCCAGCACCCTGAGCACTGAGCACTGAGCACACTGAGCACTGAGCACCCAGCACCCCGAGTACTGAGCACTGAGCACCCTGAGTACTGAGCACCCAACACCCAGAGTACTGATCACCCAGCACCCTGAGAACTGAGCACCAAGCACCCTGAGTACTGAGCACCCAGCACCCTGAGTACTGAGCACCCAGCTGCCTGAGCACTGAGCACTGAGCACCCAGCACCTTGAGCACTGAGCACTGACCACCCAGCACCCCGAGCACTGAGCACCCAGCACCCCGAGCACTGAGCACCCAGCGCCCTGAGCACTGAGCACCCAGCACCATGAGTACTGAGCACCCAGTACCCTGAGTACTGAGCACTCAGCACCCTGAGTACTGAGCACCGAGCACCCCGAGCACTGAGCACCAAGCACCCTGAGCACTGAGCACCCTGAGGACTGAGCACCCAGCACCCTTAGCACTGAGCACCTAGCACCCTGAGTACTGAGCACCGATCACCCTGAGCACTGAGCACCCAGCACCCCGAGCACTGAGCACCCAGCACCCTGAGTACTGAGCACCCAGCACCCTGAGCACTGAGCACCCTGCAACCTGAGTACTGAGCACCCTGAGTACTGAGCACCGATCACCCTGAGCACTGAGCACCCAGCACCCTGAGTACTGAGCACCCAGCACCCTGAGCACTGAGCACCCAGCACCCTGAGCACTGAGCACCCAGCACCCTGAGTACTGAGCACCCAGCACCCTGAGCACGGAGCACCCAGGACCCCGAGCACTGAGTACTGAGCACCCAGCACCCTGAGTACTGAGCACCGAGCTCCCCGAGCACTGAGCACCCAGCACCCTGAGCACTGAGCACCCAGCACCCTGAGCACTGAGCACCCAGCACCCTGAGTACTGAGCACCCAGCACGCTGAGTACTGAGCACTCAGCACCCTGAGCACTGAGCACCCAGCACCCTGAGTACTGAGCACTGAGCACCCAGCACCCCGAGCACTGAGCACCCAGCACCCCGAGCACTGAGCATGGAGCACCCCGAGGACTGAGCACCCCGCACCCTGAGCACTGAGCATGGAGCACCCCGAGGACTGAGCACCCCGCACCCTGAGCACTGAACACCCAGCACCTTGAGTACTGAGCACCAAGCACCCCGAGCACTGAGCTCCCAGCACCCTGAGTACTGAGCACCCAGCACCCTGAGCACTGAGCACCCAGCACCCTGAGCACTGAGCACCCAGCACCCCGAGCACTGAGCACCCAGCATCCTGAGTACTGAGCACCCAACACCCAGAGTACTGAGCACCCAGCAGCCTGAGAACTGAGCACCCAGCACCCTGAGTACTGAGCACCCAGCACCCTGAGTACTGAGCACCCAGCACCCTGAGCACTGAGCACTGAGCACGCAGCACCCTGAGCACTGAGCACTGACCACCCAGCACCCCGAGAACTGAGCACCCAGCACCCCGAGCACTGAGCACCCAGCACCCTGAGCACTGAGCACCCAGCACCCTGAGCACTGAGCACCCAGCCCCCTGAGTACTGAGCACCCAGCACCATGAGTACTGAGCACCCAGCACCCTGAGTACTGAGCACTCAGCACCCTGAGTACTGAACACCGAGCACCCCGAGCACTGAGAACCCTGCACCCTGAGCACTGAGCACCCTGAGGACTGAGCACCCAGCAACCTGAGCACTGAGCACCCAGCACCCTGAGTACTGAGCACCGATCACCCTGAGCACTGAGCACCCAGCACCCCGAGCACTGAGCACCCAGCACCCTGAGTACTGAGCACCCAGCACCCTGAGCACTGAGCACCCAGCACCCTGAGTACTGAGCACCCTGAGTACTGAGCAACGATCACCCTGAGCACTGAGCACCCAGCACCCTGAGTACTGAGCACCCAGCACCCTGAGCACTGAGCACCCAGCACCCTGTGCACTGAGCACCCAGCACCCTGAGTTATGAGCACCCAGAACCCTGAGTACTGAGTACAAAGCAACCTGAGCACTGAGCACCCAGCACCCTGAGTACTGAGCACCGAGCACCCTGAGTACTGAGCACCCAGCACCCTGAGTACTGAGCACGCAGCACCCTGAGCACTGAGCACCCAGCACCCTGAGTACTGAGCACCCAGCACCCTGAGTACTGAGCACCCAGCACCCTGAGTACTGAGCACCCAGCACCCTGAGCACTGTGCACCCAGCACCCTGAGTACTGAGCACCGAGCACCCCGAGCACTGAGCAACCAGCACCCTGAGTACTGAGCACTGAGCACCCTGAGTACTAAGCACCGAACACCCTGAGTACTGAGCACCCAGCACCCTGAGGACTGAGCACCCAGCACCCTGAGCACTGAGCACCCAGCACCCTGAGTAATGAGCACCCAGCACCCTGAGTACTGAGCATCCAGCACCCTGAGCACTGAGCACCCAGCACCCCGAGCACTGAGCACCCAGCACCCCGAGCACTGAGCACCCAGCACCCCGAGCACTGAGCACCCAGCACTCCGAGCACTGAGCACCCAGCACCCTGAGCACTGAGCACCCAGCACCCTGAGCACTGAGCACCCAGCACCCTGAGTACTGAGTACTCAGCACCCTGAGCACTGAGCACCCAGCACCCTGAGTACTGATCACCGAGCACCCCGAGGACTGAGCACCCAGCACCCTGAGTACTGATCACCGAGCACCCCGAGCACTGAGCACCCAGCACCCTGAGTACTGAGCACCCAGCACCCTGAGCACTGAGCACCCAGCACCCCGAGCACTGAGCACCCAGCACCCCGAGCACTGAGCACCCAGCACCCCGAGCACTGAGCACTCAGCACCCCGAGCACTGAGCACCCAGCACCCTGAGCACTGAAAACCCAGCACCCTGAGCACTGAGCACCCAGCACCCTGAGTACTGAGTACTCAGCACCCTGAGCACTGAGCACCCAGCACCCTGAGAACTGATCACCGAGCACCCTGAGCACTGAGCACCCAGCACCCTGAGTACTGATCACCGAGCACCCCGAGCACTGAGCACCCAGCATCCTGAGTACTGAGCACCCAGCACCCTGAGTACTGAGCACCCAGCACCCTGAGTACTGAGCACCCAGCACCCTGAGCACTGAGCACAATGCACGCTGAGTACTGAGCACTGAGCACCCTGAGTACTGAGCACCTAGCACCCTGAGTACTGAGCACCCAGCACCCTGAGCACTGAGCAGCCAGCACCCTCAGCACTGAGCACCCACCACCCCGAGCACTGAGCACCCAGCACCCTGAGCACTGAGCACCCAGCACCCCGAGTACTGAGCACACAGCACCCCGAGTACTTAGCACCGAGCACCCCCAGCACTGAGCACCCAGCACCCTGAGTACTAAGCACCCAGTACCCTGAGTACTGAGCTCCCCGAGTACTGAGCACCCAGCACCCCGAGTACTGAGCACACAGCACCCCGAGTACTTAGCACCGAGCACCCCCAGCACTGAGCACCCAGCACCCTGAGTACTGAGCACCCAGCACCCTGAGTACTGAGCACCCAGTACCCTGAGTACTGAGCTCCCCGAGTACTGAGAACAGATCACCCTGAGTACTGAGCACCCAGCACCCTGAGTACTGAGCCCCCAGCACCCTGAGTACTGAGCACCCAGCACCCCGAGCACTGAGCACCCAGCACCCCGAGAATGAGCACCCAGCACCCTGAGTACTGAGAACCGAGCACCCTGAGTACTGAGCACCCAGCACCCTGAGTACTGAGCCCCCAGCACCCTGAGTACTGAGCACCCAGCACCCCGAGCACTGAGCACCCAGCACCCCGAGAATGAGCACCCAGCACCCTGAGTACTGAGCACCGAGCTCCCCGAGCACTGAGCACCCAGCACCCTGAGCACTGAGCACCCAGCACCCTGAGCACTGAGCACCCAGCACCCTCAGTACTGAGCACCCAGCACGCTGAGTACTGAGCACTCAGCACCCTGAGCACTGAGCACCCAGCACCCTGAGTACTGAGCACTGAGCACCCAGCACCCTGTGTACTGAGCACTGAGCACCCTGATTACTAAGCACCAAGCACCCTGAGTACTGAGCACCCAGGACCCTGAGCACTGAGCACCGAGCACCCCGAGCACTGAGCACCCAGCACCCTGAGCACTCAGCACCCATCACCCCGATCACTGAGCACCCAGCACCCTGAGCTCTGAGCACCCAGCACCCTGAGCACTAAGCACCCAGCACCCAGAGCACTGAGCACCCAGCACCCTGAGCACTGAGCACCCAGCACCCTGAGTACTGAGCACCCAGCACCCTGAGTACTGAGCACGGAGCACCCTGAGTACTGAGCACCCAGCACCCTGAGTACTGAGCACCCAGCACCCTGAGCACTGAGCACACAGCACCCTGAGTACTGAGCACCCAGCACCCTGAGTACTGAGCACTGATCACCCTGAGCACTGAGCACCCAGCACCCCGAGCACTGAGCACCCAGCACCCTGAGTACTGAGCACCCTGAGCACTGAGCACCCTGAGCACTGAGCACTGAGCACCCAGCACCCTGAGTACTGAGCACCCAAAACTCTGAGCACTGAGCACCCAGCACGCTGAGTACTGAGCACTGAGCACACAGCACCCTGAGTACTGAGCACCCAGCACCCCGAGCACTGAGCTCCCAGCGCCCCGAGCACTGAGCACCCAGCACCCTGAGCACTGAGCACTGAGCACACTGAGCACTGAGCACCCAGCACCCCGAGTACTGAGCACTGAGCACCCTGAGTACTGAGCACCCAACACCCAGAGTACTGATCACCCAGCACCCTGAGAACTGAGCACCAAGCACCCTGAGTACTGAGCACCCAGCACCCTGAGTACTGAGCACCCAGCTGCCTGAGCACTGAGCACTGAGCACCCAGCACCTTGAGCACTGAGCACTGACCACCCAGCACCCCGAGCACTGAGCACCCAGCACCCCGAGCACTGAGCACCCAGCGCCTTGAGCACTGAGCACCCAGCACACTGAGCACTGAGCACCCAGCCCCCTGAGTACTGAGCACCCAGCACCATGAGTACTGAGCACCCAGTACCCTGAGTACTGAGCACTCAGCACCCTGAGTACTAAGCACCGAGCACCCCGAGCACTGAGCACCAAGCACCCTGAGCACTGAGCACCCTGAGGACTGAGCACCCAGCACCCTGAGCACTGAGCACCCAGCACCCTGAGTACTGAGCACCGATCACCCTGAGCACTGAGCACCCAGCACCCCGAGCACTGAGCACCCAGCACCCTGAGTACTGAGCACCCAGCACCCTGAGCACTGAGCACCCTGCAACCTGAGTACTGAGCACCCTGAGTACTGAGCACCGATCACCCTGAGCACTGAGCACCCAGCACCCTGAGTACTGAGCACCCAGCACCCTGAGCACTGAGCACCCAGCACCCTGAGCACTGAGCACCCAGCACCCTGAGTACTGAGCACCCAGCACCCTGAGCACGGAGCACCCAGCACCCCGAGCACTGAGTACTGAGCACCCAGCACCCTGAGTACTGAGCACCGAGCTCCCCGAGCACTGAGCACCCAGCACCCTGAGCACTGAGCACCCAGCACCCTGAGCACTGAGCACCCAGCACCCTGAGTACTGAGCACCCAGCACGCTGAGTACTGAGCACTCAGCACCCTGAGCACTGAGCACCCAGCACCCTGAGTACTGAGCACTGAGCACCCAGCACCCCGAGCACTGAGCACCCAGCACCCCGAGCACTGAGCATGGAGCACCTCGAGGACTGAGCACCCCGCACCCTGAGCACTGAGCATGGAGCACCCCGAGGACTGAGCACCCCACACCCTGAGCACTGAACACCCAGCACCTTGAGTACTGAGCACCAAGCACCCCGAGCACTGAGCTCCCAGCACCCTGAGTACTGAGCACCCAGCACCCTGAGCACTGAGCACCCAGCACCCTGAGCACTGAGCACCCAGCACCCCGAGCACTGAGCACCCAGCATCCTGAGGACTGAGCACCCAACACCCAGAGTACTGAGCACCCAGCAGCCTGAGAACTGAGCACCCAGCACCCTGAGTACTGAGCACCCAGCACCCTGAGTACTGAGCACCCAGCACCCTGAGCACTGAGCACTGAGCACGCAGCACCCTGAGCACTGAGCACTGACCACCCAGCACCCCGAGAACTGAGCACCCAGCACCCCGAGCACTGAGCACCCAGCACCCTGAGCACTGAGCACCCAGCACCCTGAGCACTGAGCACCCAGCCCCCTGAGTACTGAGCACCCAGCACCATGAGTACTGAGCACCCAGCACCCTGAGTACTGAGCACTCAGCACCCTGAGTACTGAACACCGAGCACCCCGAGCACTGAGCTCCCTGCACCCTGAGCACTGAGCACCCTGAGGACTGAGCACCCAGCAACCTGAGCACTGAGCACCCAGCACCCTGAGTACTGAGCACCGATCACCCTGAGCACTGAGAACCCAGCACCCCGAGCAATGAGCACCCAGCACCCTGAGTACTGAGCACCCAGCACCCTGAGCACTGAGCACCCAGCACCCTGAGTACTGAGCACCCTGAGTACTGAGCAACGATCACCCTGAGCACTGAGCACCCAGCACCCTGAGTACTGAGCACCCAGCACCCTGAGCACTGAGCACCCAGCACCCTGTGCACTGAGCACCCAGCACCCTGAGTTATGAGCACCCAGAACCCTGAGTACTGAGTACAAAGCACCCTGAGTACTGAGCACGCAGCACCCTGAGCACTGAGCACCCAGCACCCTGAGTACTGAGCACCCAGCACCCTGAGCACTGTGCACCCAGCACCCTGAGTACTGAGCACCGAGCACCCCGAGCACTGAGCAACCAGCACCCTGAGTACTGAGCACTGAGCACCCTGAGTACTAAGCACCGAACACCCTGAGTACTGAGCACCCAGCACCCTGAGGACTGAGCACCCAGCACCCTGAGCACTGAGCACCCAGCACCCTGAGTAATGAGCACCCAGCACCCTGAGTACTGAGCATCCAGCACCCTGAGCACTGAGCACCCAGCACCCCGAGCACTGAGCACCCAGCACCCCGAGCACTGAGCACCCAGCACCCCGAGCACTGAGCACCCAGCACCCCGAGCACTGAGCACCCAGCACCCTGAGCACTGAGCACCCAGCACCCTGAGCACTGAGCACCCAGCACCCTGAGTACTGAGTACTCAGCACCCTGAGCACTGAGCACCCAGCACTCTGAGTACTGATCACCGAGCACCCCGAGCACTGAGCACCCAGCACCCTGAGTACTGATCACCGAGCACCCCGAGCACTGAGCACCCAGCACCCTGAGTACTGAGCACCCAGCACCCTGAGCACTGAGCACCCAGCACCCCGAGCACTGAGCACCCAGCACCCCGAGCACTGAGCACCCAGCACCCCGAGCACTGAGCACTCAGCACCCCGAGCACTGAGCACCCAGCACCCTGAGTACTGAGCACCCAGCAACCCGAGCACTGAGCACCCAGCACCCTGAGAATGAGCACCCAGCACCATGAGTACTGAGCACCCAGCACCCTGAGTACTGAGCACTAAGCACCCAGAGCACTGAGCACCCAGCACCCCGAGCACGGAGCACCCAGGACCCCGAGCACTGAGAACTGAGCACCCAGCACCCTGAGTACTGAGCACCGAGATCCCCGAGCACTGAGCACACTGAGTACTGAGCACCCAGCACCCCGAGCACTGAGCACCCAGCACCCTGAGCACTGAGCACCCAGCACCCTGAGTACTGAGCAACCAGCAACCTGAGTACTGAGCCCCCAGCACCCTGAGTACTGAGCACCCAGCAACCCGAGCACTGAGCACCCAGCACCCTGAGAATGAGCACCCAGCACCATGAGTACTGAGCACCCAGCACCCTGAGTACTGAGCACTAAGCACCCAGAGCACTGAGCACCCAGCACCCCGAGCACGGAGCACCCAGGACCCCGAGCACTGAGAACTGAGCACCCAGCACCCTGAGTACTGAGCACCGAGATCCCCGAGCACTGAGCACACTGAGTACTGAGCACCCAGCACCCCGAGCACTGAGCACCCAGCACCCTGAGCACTGAGCACCCAGCACCATGAGCACGGAGCACCCCGAGGACTGAGCACCCAGCACCCTGAGCACTGAGCACACAGCACCTTGAGTACTGAGCACCGAGCACCTCGAGCACTAAGCACCCAGCACCCTGAGTACTGAGCACCCAGCACCCCGAGCACTGAGCACCCAGCACCCCGAGAATGAGCACCCAGCACCCTGAGTACTGAGCACCGAGCTCCCCGAGCACTGAGCACCCAGCACCCTGAGCACTGAGCACCCAGCACCCTGAGCACTGAGCACCCAGCACCCTCAGTACTGAGCACCCAGCACGCTGAGTACTGAGCACTCAGCACCCTGAGCACTGAGCACCCAGCACCCTGAGTACTGAGCACTGAGCACCCAGCACCCTGTGTACTGAGCACTGAGCACCCTGATTACTAAGCACCAAGCACCCTGAGTACTGAGCACCCAGGACCCTGAGCACTGAGCACCGAGCACCCCGAGCACTGAGCACCCAGCACCCTGAGCACTCAGCACCCATCACCCCGATCACTGAGCACCCAGCACCCTGAGCTCTGAGCACCCAGCACCCTGAGCACTAAGCACCCAGCACCCAGAGCACTGAGCACCCAGCACCCTGAGCACGGAGCACCCAGCACCCCGAGCACTGAGTACTGAGCACCCAGCACCCTGAGTACTGAGCACCGAGCTCCCCGAGCACTGAGCACCCAGCACCCTGAGCACTGAGCACCCAGCATCCTGAGCACTGAGCACCCAGCACCCTGAGTACTGAGCACCCAGCACGCTGAGTACTGAGCACTCAGCACCCTGAGCACTGAGCACCCAGCACCCTGAGTACTGAGCACTGAGCACCCAGCACCCCGAGCACTGAGCACCCAGCACCCCGAGCACTGAGCATGGAGCACCTCGAGGACTGAGCACCCCGCACCCTGAGCACTGAGCATGGAGCACCCCGAGGACTGAGCACCCCACACCCTGAGCACTGAACACCCAGCACCTTGAGTACTGAGCACCAAGCACCCCGAGCACTGAGCTCCCAGCACCCTGAGTACTGAGCACCCAGCACCCTGAGCACTGAGCACCCAGCACCCTGAGCACTGAGCACCCAGCACCCCGAGCACTGAGCACCCAGCATCCTGAGGACTGAGCACCCAACACCCAGAGTACTGAGCACCCAGCAGCCTGAGAACTGAGCACCCAGCACCCTGAGTACTGAGCACCCAGCACCCTGAGTACTGAGCACCCAGCACCCTGAGCACTGAGCACTGAGCACGCAGCACCCTGAGCACTGAGCACTGACCACCCAGCACCCCGAGAACTGAGCACCCAGCACCCCGAGCACTGAGCACCCAGCACCCTGAGCACTGAGCACCCAGCACCCTGAGCACTGAGCACCCAGCCCCCTGAGTACTGAGCACCCAGCACCATGAGTACTGAGCACCCAGCACCCTGAGTACTGAGCACTCAGCACCCTGAGTACTGAACACCGAGCACCCCGAGCACTGAGCTCCCTGCACCCTGAGCACTGAGCACCCTGAGGACTGAGCACCCAGCAACCTGAGCACTGAGCACCCAGCACCCTGAGTACTGAGCACCGATCACCCTGAGCACTGAGAACCCAGCACCCCGAGCAATGAGCACCCAGCACCCTGAGTACTGAGCACCCAGCACCCTGAGCACTGAGCACCCAGCACCCTGAGTACTGAGCACCCTGAGTACTGAGCAACGATCACCCTGAGCACTGAGCACCCAGCACCCTGAGTACTGAGCACCCAGCACCCTGAGCACTGAGCACCCAGCACCCTGTGCACTGAGCACCCAGCACCCTGAGTTATGAGCACCCAGAACCCTGAGTACTGAGTACAAAGCACCCTGAGTACTGAGCACGCAGCACCCTGAGCACTGAGCACCCAGCACCCTGAGTACTGAGCACCCAGCACCCTGAGCACTGTGCACCCAGCACCCTGAGTACTGAGCACCGAGCACCCCGAGCACTGAGCAACCAGCACCCTGAGTACTGAGCACTGAGCACCCTGAGTACTAAGCACCGAACACCCTGAGTACTGAGCACCCAGCACCCTGAGGACTGAGCACCCAGCACCCTGAGCACTGAGCACCCAGCACCCTGAGTAATGAGCACCCAGCACCCTGAGTACTGAGCATCCAGCACCCTGAGCACTGAGCACCCAGCACCCCGAGCACTGAGCACCCAGCACCCCGAGCACTGAGCACCCAGCACCCCGAGCACTGAGCACCCAGCACCCCGAGCACTGAGCACCCAGCACCCTGAGCACTGAGCACCCAGCACCCTGAGCACTGAGCACCCAGCACCCTGAGTACTGAGTACTCAGCACCCTGAGCACTGAGCACCCAGCACTCTGAGTACTGATCACCGAGCACCCCGAGCACTGAGCACCCAGCACCCTGAGTACTGATCACCGAGCACCCCGAGCACTGAGCACCCAGCACCCTGAGTACTGAGCACCCAGCACCCTGAGCACTGAGCACCCAGCACCCCGAGCACTGAGCACCCAGCACCCCGAGCACTGAGCACCCAGCACCCCGAGCACTGAGCACTCAGCACCCCGAGCACTGAGCACCCAGCACCCTGAGTACTGAGCACCCAGCAACCCGAGCACTG
Organism: Microtus oregoni; assembly: GCF_018167655.1. Taxonomy (NCBI): domain Eukaryota; kingdom Metazoa; phylum Chordata; class Mammalia; order Rodentia; family Cricetidae; genus Microtus; species Microtus oregoni. Next base: position 21,360 of record NW_024543502.1, on the reverse strand, counting down.
AGCACCCAGCACCCTGAGAATGAGCACCCAGCACCATGAGTACTGAGCACCCAGCACCCTGAGTACTGAGCACTAAGCACCCAGAGCACTGAGCACCCAGCACCCCGAGCACGGAGCACCCAGGACCCCGAGCACTGAGAACTGAGCACCCAGCACCCTGAGTACTGAGCACCGAGATCCCCGAGCACTGAGCACACTGAGTACTGAGCACCCAGCACCCCGAGCACTGAGCACCCAGCACCCTGAGCACTGAGCACCCAGCACCCTGAGTACTGAGCAACCAGCAACCTGAGTACTGAGCCCCCAGCACCCTGAGTACTGAGCACCCAGCAACCCGAGCACTGAGCACCCAGCACCCTGAGAATGAGCACCCAGCACCATGAGTACTGAGCACCCAGCACCCTGAGTACTGAGCACTAAGCACCCAGAGCACTGAGCACCCAGCACCCCGAGCACGGAGCACCCAGGACCCCGAGCACTGAGAACTGAGCACCCAGCACCCTGAGTACTGAGCACCGAGATCCCCGAGCACTGAGCACACTGAGTACTGAGCACCCAGCACCCCGAGCACTGAGCACCCAGCACCCTGAGCACTGAGCACCCAGCACCATGAGCACGGAGCACCCCGAGGACTGAGCACCCAGCACCCTGAGCACTGAGCACACAGCACCTTGAGTACTGAGCACCGAGCACCTCGAGCACTAAGCACCCAGCACCCTGAGTACTGAGCACCCAGCACCCCGAGCACTGAGCACCCAGCACCCCGAGAATGAGCACCCAGCACCCTGAGTACTGAGCACCGAGCTCCCCGAGCACTGAGCACCCAGCACCCTGAGCACTGAGCACCCAGCACCCTGAGCACTGAGCACCCAGCACCCTCAGTACTGAGCACCCAGCACGCTGAGTACTGAGCACTCAGCACCCTGAGCACTGAGCACCCAGCACCCTGAGTACTGAGCACTGAGCACCCAGCACCCTGTGTACTGAGCACTGAGCACCCTGATTACTAAGCACCAAGCACCCTGAGTACTGAGCACCCAGGACCCTGAGCACTGAGCACCGAGCACCCCGAGCACTGAGCACCCAGCACCCTGAGCACTCAGCACCCATCACCCCGATCACTGAGCACCCAGCACCCTGAGCTCTGAGCACCCAGCACCCTGAGCACTAAGCACCCAGCACCCAGAGCACTGAGCACCCAGCACCCTGAGCACTGAGCACCCAGCACCCTGAGTACTGAGCACCAAGCACCCTGAGCACTGAGCACACAGCACCCTGAGTACTGAGCACCCAGCACCCTGAGTACTGAGCACTGATCACCCTGAGCACTGAGCACCCAGCACCCCGAGCACTGAGCACCCAGCACCCTGAGTACTGAGCACCCTGAGCACTGAGCACCCTGAGCACTGAGCACTGAGCACCCAGCACCCTGAGTACTGAGCACCCAAAACTCTGAGCACTGAGCACCCAGCACGCTGAGTACTGAGCACTGAGCACACAGCACCCTGAGTACTGAGCACCCAGCACCCCGAGCACTGAGCTCCCAGCGCCCCGAGCACTGAGCACCCAGCACCCTGAGCACTGAGCACTGAGCACACTGAGCACTGAGCACCCAGCACCCCGAGTACTGAGCACTGAGCACCCTGAGTACTGAGCACCCAACACCCAGAGTACTGATCACCCAGCACCCTGAGAACTGAGCACCAAGCACCCTGAGTACTGAGCACCCAGCACCCTGAGTACTGAGCACCCAGCTGCCTGAGCACTGAGCACTGAGCACCCAGCACCTTGAGCACTGAGCACTGACCACCCAGCACCCCGAGCACTGAGCACCCAGCACCCCGAGCACTGAGCACCCAGCGCCTTGAGCACTGAGCACCCAGCACACTGAGCACTGAGCACCCAGCCCCCTGAGTACTGAGCACCCAGCACCATGAGTACTGAGCACCCAGTACCCTGAGTACTGAGCACTCAGCACCCTGAGTACTAAGCACCGAGCACCCCGAGCACTGAGCACCAAGCACCCTGAGCACTGAGCACCCTGAGGACTGAGCACCCAGCACCCTGAGCACTGAGCACCCAGCACCCTGAGTACTGAGCACCGATCACCCTGAGCACTGAGCACCCAGCACCCCGAGCACTGAGCACCCAGCACCCTGAGTACTGAGCACCCAGCACCCTGAGCACTGAGCACCCTGCAACCTGAGTACTGAGCACCCTGAGTACTGAGCACCGATCACCCTGAGCACTGAGCACCCAGCACCCTGAGTACTGAGCACCCAGCACCCTGAGCACTGAGCACCCAGCACCCTGAGCACTGAGCACCCAGCACCCTGAGTACTGAGCACCCAGCACCCTGAGCACGGAGCACCCAGCACCCCGAGCACTGAGTACTGAGCACCCAGCACCCTGAGTACTGAGCACCGAGCTCCCCGAGCACTGAGCACCCAGCACCCTGAGCACTGAGCACCCAGCACCCTGAGCACTGAGCACCCAGCACCCTGAGTACTGAGCACCCAGCACGCTGAGTACTGAGCACTCAGCACCCTGAGCACTGAGCACCCAGCACCCTGAGTACTGAGCACTGAGCACCCAGCACCCCGAGCACTGAGCACCCAGCACCCCGAGCACTGAGCATGGAGCACCTCGAGGACTGAGCACCCCGCACCCTGAGCACTGAGCATGGAGCACCCCGAGGACTGAGCACCCCACACCCTGAGCACTTAACACCCAGCACCTTGAGTACTGAGCACCAAGCACCCCGAGCACTGAGCTCCCAGCACCCTGAGTACTGAGCACCCAGCACCCTGAGCACTGAGCACCCAGCACCCTGAGCACTGAGCACCCAGCACCCCGAGCACTGAGCACCCAGCATCCTGAGGACTGAGCACCCAACACCCAGAGTACTGAGCACCCAGCAGCCTGAGAACTGAGCACCCAGCACCCTGAGTACTGAGCACCCAGCACCCTGAGTACTGAGCACCCAGCACCCTGAGCACTGAGCACTGAGCACGCAGCACCCTGAGCACTGAGCACTGACCACCCAGCACCCCGAGAACTGAGCACCCAGCACCCCGAGCACTGAGCACCCAGCACCCTGAGCACTGAGCACCCAGCACCCTGAGCACTGAGCACCCAGCCCCCTGAGTACTGAGCACCCAGCACCATGAGTACTGAGCACCCAGCACCCTGAGTACTGAGCACTCAGCACCCTGAGTACTGAACACCGAGCACCCCGAGCACTGAGCTCCCTGCACCCTGAGCACTGAGCACCCTGAGGACTGAGCACCCAGCAACCTGAGCACTGAGCACCCAGCACCCTGAGTACTGAGCACCGATCACCCTGAGCACTGAGAACCCAGCACCCCGAGCAATGAGCACCCAGCACCCTGAGTACTGAGCACCCAGCACCCTGAGCACTGAGCACCCAGCACCCTGAGTACTGAGCACCCTGAGTACTGAGCAACGATCACCCTGAGCACTGAGCACCCAGCACCCTGAGTACTGAGCACCCAGCACCCTGAGCACTGAGCACCCAGCACCCTGTGCACTGAGCACCCAGCACCCTGAGTTATGAGCACCCAGAACCCTGAGTACTGAGTACAAAGCACCCTGAGTACTGAGCACGCAGCACCCTGAGCACTGAGCACCCAGCACCCTGAGTACTGAGCACCCAGCACCCTGAGCACTCTGCACCCAGCACCCTGAGTACTGAGCACCGAGCACCCCGAGCACTGAGCAACCAGCACCCTGAGTACTGAGCACTGAGCACCCTGAGTACTAAGCACCGAACACCCTGAGTACTGAGCACCCAGCACCCTGAGGACTGAGCACCCAGCACCCTGAGCACTGAGCACCCAGCACCCTGAGTAATGAGCACCCAGCACCCTGAGTACTGAGCATCCAGCACCCTGAGCACTGAGCACCCAGCACCCCGAGCACTGAGCACCCAGCACCCCGAGCACTGAGCACCCAGCACCCCGAGCACTGAGCACCCAGCACCCCGAGCACTGAGCACCCAGCACCCTGAGCACTGAGCACCCAGCACCCTGAGCACTGAGCACCCAGCACCCTGAGTACTGAGTACTCAGCACCCTGAGCACTGAGCACCCAGCACTCTGAGTACTGATCACCGAGCACCCCGAGCACTGAGCACCCAGCACCCTGAGTACTGATCACCGAGCACCCCGAGCACTGAGCACCCAGCACCCTGAGTACTGAGCACCCAGCACCCTGAGCACTGAGCACCCAGCACCCCGAGCACTGAGCACCCAGCACCCCGAGCACTGAGCACCCAGCACCCCGAGCACTGAGCACTCAGCACCCCGAGCACTGAGCACCCAGCACCCTGAGTACTGAGCACCCAGCAACCCGAGCACTGAGCACCCAGCACCCTGAGAATGAGCACCCAGCACCATGAGTACTGAGCACCCAGCACCCTGAGTACTGAGCACTAAGCACCCAGAGCACTGAGCACCCAGCACCCCGAGCACGGAGCACCCAGGACCCCGAGCACTGAGAACTGAGCACCCAGCACCCTGAGTACTGAGCACCGAGATCCCCGAGCACTGAGCACACTGAGTACTGAGCACCCAGCACCCCGAGCACTGAGCACCCAGCACCCTGAGCACTGAGCACCCAGCACCCTGAGTACTGAGCAACCAGCAACCTGAGTACTGAGCCCCCAGCACCCTGAGTACTGAGCACCCAGCAACCCGAGCACTGAGCACCCAGCACCCTGAGAATGAGCACCCAGCACCATGAGTACTGAGCACCCAGCACCCTGAGTACTGAGCACTAAGCACCCAGAGCACTGAGCACCCAGCACCCCGAGCACGGAGCACCCAGGACCCCGAGCACTGAGAACTGAGCACCCAGCACCCTGAGTACTGAGCACCGAGATCCCCGAGCACTGAGCACACTGAGTACTGAGCACCCAGCACCCCGAGCACTGAGCACCCAGCACCCTGAGCACTGAGTACCCAGCACCATGAGCACGGAGCACCCCGAGGACTGAGCACCCAGCACCCTGAGCACTGAGCACACAGCACCTTGAGTACTGAGCACCGAGCACCTCGAGCACTAAGCACCCAGCACCCTGAGTACTGAGCACCCAGCACCCTGAGCACTGAGCACCCAGAACCCTGAGCACTGAGCACCCAGCACCCTGAGCACGGAGCACCCAGCACCCTGAGTACTGAGCACCCAACACCCAGAGTACTGAGCACCCAGCACCCTGAGCACTGAGCACCCAGCACCCTGAGTACTGAGCACCCAGCACCCTGAGTACTGAACACCCAGCACCCTGAGCACTGAGCACTGAGCACCCTGAGCACTGAGTACTGAGCACTGAGCACCCTGAGCACTGAGCACCCAGCACCCCGAGTACTGAGCACCCAGCACCCCGAGCACTGAGCACCCAGCACCCCGAGCACTGAGCACTGAGCACCCTGAGCACTGAGCACCCAGCACCCAGAGTACTGAGCACTGAGCACCCTGAGTACTGAGCACCAAGCACCCTGAGTACTGAGCACCCAGCACCCTGAGTACTGAGCACCCAGCACCCTGAGCACTGAGCACCCAGCACCCCGAGCACTGAGCACCCACCACCCTGAGTACTGAGCACAGAGCACTCTGAGCACTGAGCACCCAGCACCCTGAGTACTGAGCACCCAGCACCCTGAGTACTGAGCAACCAGCACCCTGAGCACTGAGCACTGAGCACCCAGCACCCCGAGAACTGAGCACCCAGCACCCTGAGCACTGAGCACCCAGCACCCTGAGTACTGAGCAACCAGCAACCTGAGTACTGAGCAACCTGCAACCTGAGTACTGAGCACTCAGCACCCTGAGTACTGAGCACCGAGCACACCGAGCAATGAGCACCCAGCACCCTGAGCACTGAGCACCCGGAGGACTGAGCACCTAGCACCCTGAGCACTGAGCACCGATCACCGTGAGCAGTGAGCACCCAGCACCCTGAGCACTGAGCACTCAGCACCCTGAGTACTGAGCACCAAGCACCCTGAGTACTGAGTACTCAGCACCCTGAGTACTGAGCACCCAGCACTCTGAGCACTGAGCACCCAGCACCCTGAGTACTGAGCACCCTGATTACTGAGCACTGAGCACCGAGTATCCTGAGTACTGAGCACCCAGCACCCCGAGCACTGAGCACCCAGCACCCTGAGCACTGAGCACCCAGCACCCTGAGTACTGAGCACTCAGCACCCTGAGTACTGAGTACCCAGCACCCTGAGCTCTGAGCACCCAGCACCCTGAGTACTGAGCACCCAACACCCAGAGTACTGAGCACCCAGCACCCTGAGAACTGAGTACCCAGCACCCTGAGCTCTGAGCACCCAGCACCCTGAGTACTGAGCACCGAGCACCCCGAGCACTGAGCACCCAGCAACCTGAGTACTGAGAACAGATCACCCTGAGTACTGAGCACCCAGCACCCTGAGTACTGAGCCCCCAGCACCCTGAGTACTGAGCACCCAGCACCCCGAGCACTGAGCTCCCCGCACCCCGACAATGAGCACCCAGCACCCTGAGTACTGAGAACCGAGCACCCTGAGTACTGAGCACCCAGAACCCTGAGTACTGAGACCCCAGCACCCTGAGTACTAAGCACCCAGCAACCCGAGCACTGAGCACCCAGCACCCTGAGAATGAGCACCCAGCACCATGAGTACTGAGCACCCAGCACCCTGAGTACTGAGCACTAAGCACCCAGAGCACTGAGCACCCAGCACCCCGAGCACGGAGCACCCAGGACCCCGAGCACTGAGAACTGAGCACCCAGCACCCTGAGTACTGAGCACCGAGCTCCCCGAGCACTGAACACACTGAGTACTGAGCACCCAGCACCCCGAGCACTGAGCACCCAGCACCCTGAGCACTGAGCACCCAGCACCCTGAGTACTGAACACCCAGCACCCCGAGTACTGAGCACCGAGCACCCCGAGCACTGAGCACCCAGCGCCCCGAGCACTGAGCACCCAGCACCCCGAGCACTGAGCACTGAGCACCCTGAGCACTGAGCACCCAGGACCCCGAGTACTGAGCACTGAGCACCCTGAGTACTGAGCACCAAGCACCCCGAGAACTGAGCACTGAGCACCCTGAGTACTGAGCACCCAGCACCCTGAGCACTGAGCACCCAGCACCCTGAGTACTGAGCACTGAGAACCCTGAGTACTGAGCACCGAGCACCCTGAGCACTGAGCACCCAGCACCCTGAGCACTGAGAACTGAGCACCCAGCACCACAGCCCTGAGCACCCAGCACCCCGAGCACTGAGCACCCAGCACCCTGAGCACTGAGCACCCAGCACCCTGAGTACTGAGCAACCAGCAACCTGAGTACTGAGCACCCAGCACCCTGAGTACTGAGCACTCAGCACCCTGAGTACTGAGCACCCAGCACCCTGAGCACTGAGCACCCAGCACCCCGAGTACTGAGCACCCTGCACACCGAGTACTGAGCACCGAGCACCCCGAGCACTGAGCACCCAGCACCCTGAGTACTGAGCACCCAACACCCTGAGTACTGAACACTGAGCACCCCGAGTACTGAGCACCCAGCACCCCGAGCAATGAGCACCCAGCAACCTGAGTACTGAGAACAGATCACCCTGAGTACTGAGCACCCAGCACCCTGAGAACTGAGCCCCCAGCACCCTGAGTACTGAGCACCCAGCACCCCGAGCACTGAGCACCCAGCACCCCGAGAATGAGCACCCAGCACCCTGAGTACTGAGAACCGAGCACCCTGAGTACTGAGCACCCAGCACCCTGAGTACTGAGCCCCCAGCACCCTGAGTACTGAGCACCCAGCAACCCGAGCACTGAGCACCCAGCACCCTGAGAATGAGCACCCAGCACCATGAGTACTGAGCACCCAGCACCCTGAGTACTGAGCACTAAGCACCCAGAGCACTGAGCACCCAGCACCCCGAGCACGGAGCACCCAGGACCACGAGCACTGAGAACTGAGCACCCAGCACCCTGAGTACTGAGCACCGAGCTCCCCGAGCACTGAGCACACTGAGTACTGAGCACCCAGCACCCCGATCACTGAGCACCCAGCACCCTGAGCACTGAGCACCCAGCACCCTGAGCACTGAGCACCCAGCACCCTGAGTACTGAGCACCCAGCACGCTGAGTACTGAGCACCCAGCACCCCGATCACTGAGCACCCAGCACCCTGAGCACTGAGCACCCAGCACCCTGAGCACTGAGCACCCAGCACCCTGAGTACTGAGCACCCAGCACGCTGAGTACTGAGCACCCAGAACCCCGAGCACTGAGCACCCAGCACCCTGAGTACTGAGCACTGAGCACCCAGCACCCCGAGCACTGAGCACCCAGCACCCTGTGTACTGAGCACTGAGCACCCTGAGTACTAAGCACCCAGCAACCTGAGTACTGAGCACCCAGGACCCTGAGCACTGAGCACCGAGCAGCCCGAGCACTGAGCTCCCAGCACCCTGAGCACTCAGCACCCAGCACCCCGAGCACTGAGCAACCAGCACCCTGAGCACTGAGCACCCAGCACCCTGAGCACGGAGCACCCCGAGTACTGAGCACCCAGCACCCTGAGCACTGAGCACCCAGCACCCTGAGCACAGAGCACCCAGCACCCTGAGCACTGAGCACCCAGCACCCCGAGCACGGAGCACCCAGCACCCTGAGTACTGAACACCCAACACCCAGAGTACTGAGCACCCAGCACCCTGAGCACTGAGCACCCAGCACCCTGAGTACTGAGCACCCAGCACCCTGAGTACTGAACACCCAGCACCCTGAGCACTGAGCACTGAGCACCCTGAGCACTGAGTACTGAGCACTGAGCACCCTGAGCACTGAGCACCCAGCACCCCGAGTACTGAGCACCCAGCACCCCGAGCACTGAGCACCCAGCGCCCCGAGCACTGAGCACATAGCACCCCGAGCACTGAGAACTGAGCACCCTGAGCACTGAGCACCCAGCACCCCGAGTACTGAGCACTGAGCACCCTGAGTACTGAGCAACAAGCACCCCGAGTACTGAGCACTGAGCACCCTGAGTACTGAGCACCCAGCACCCTGAGAAATGAGCACCCAGCACCCTGAGTACTGAGCACTGAGAACCCTGAGTACTGAGCACCGAGCACCCTGAGTACTGAGCACTGAGCACGCAGCACCCTGAGCACTGACCACTGAGCAACCAGCACCACAGCCCTGAGCACCCCGAGTACTGAGCAACAAGCACCCCGAGTACTGAGCACAGAGCACCCTGAGCCATGAGCACCCACCACCCTGAGTACTGAGCACCCAGCACCCTGAGTACTGAGCAACCAGCACCCTGAGCACTGAGCACTGAGCACCCAGCACCCTGAGCACTGACCACTGAGCACCCAGCACCACAGCCCTGAGCACCCAGCACCCCGAGCACTGAGCACCCAGCACCCTGAGTACTGAGCACCCAGCACCCTGAGCACCCAGCACCCTGAGTACTGAGCACCCACCACCATGAGTACTGAGCACCCAGCACCCTGAGTACTGAGCACTCAGCACCCTGAGTACTGAGCACCGAGCACCCCGAGCACTGAGCACCCAGCACCCTGAGCACTGTGCACCCGGAGGACTGAGCACCCAGCACCCTGAGCACTGAGCACCGATCACCCTGAGCACTGAGCACCCAGCACCCCTAGCACTGAGCACCCAGCACCCTGAGTACTGAGCACCCAGCACCCCGAGTACTGAGCACCCAGCACCCTGAGAACTGAGCACCCAGCACCCCGAGCACTGAGCAACCCGCACCCTGAGTACTGAGCACCCTGAGTACTGAGCACTGAGCACCGAGCACCCTGAGTACTGAGCACCCTGTGGACTGAGCACCCAGCACCCTGAGTACTGAGCACCCAGCACCCCGAGCACTGAGCACCCAGCACCCCGAGAATGAGCACCCAGCACCCTGAGTACTGAGAACCGAGCACCCTGAGTACTGAGCACCCAGCACCCTGAGTACTGAGCCCCCAGCACCCTGAGTACTGAGCACCCAGCAACCCGAGCACTGAGCACCCAGCACCCTGAGAATGAGCACCCAGCACCATGAGTACTGAGCACCCAGCACCCTGAGTACTGAGCACTAAGCACCCAGAGCACTGAGCACCCAGCACCCCGAGCACGGAGCACCCAGGACCCCGAGCACTGAGAACTGAGCACCCAGCACCCTGAGTACTGAGCACCGAGCTCCCCGAGCACTGAGCACACTGAGTACTGAGCACCCAGCACCCCGATCACTGAGCACAAAGCACCCTGAGCACTGAGCACCCAGCACCCTGAGAACTGAGCACCCAGCACCCTGAGTACTGAGCACCCAGCACGCTGAGTACTGAGCACCCAGCACCCCGAGCACTGAGCACCCAGCACCCTGAGTACTGAGCACTGAGCACCCAGCACCCCGAGCACTGAGCACCCAGCACCCTGTGTACTGAGCACTGAGCACCCTGAGTACTAAGCACCCAGCACCCTGAGTACTGAGCACCCAGGACCCTGAGCAATGAGCATCGAGCAGCCCGAGCACTGAGCACCCAGCACCCTGAGCACTCAGCACCCAGCACCCCGAGCACTGAGCACCCAGCACCCTGAGCACTGAGCACCCAGCACCCTGAGCACGGAGCACCCCGAGTACTGAGCACCCAGCACCCTGAGCACTGAGCACCCAGCACCCTGAGCACAGAGCACCCAGCACCCTGAGCACTGAGCACCCAGCACCCTGAGCACAGAGCACCCAGCACCCTGAGTACTGAGCACCCAACACCCAGAGTACTGAGCACCCAGCACCCTGAGCACTGAGCACCCAACACCCTGAGTACTGAGCACCCAGCACCCTGAGTACTGAACACCCAGCACCCTGAGCACTGAGTACTGAGCACTGAGCACCCTGAGAACTGAGCACCCAGCACCACAGCCCTGAGCACCCCGAGTACTGAGCAACAAGCACCCTGAGAACTGAGCACCCAGCACCCCGAGCACTGAGCAACCCGCACCCTGAGTACTGAGCACCCTGAGTACTGAGCACTGAGCACCGAGCACCCTGAGTACTGAGCACCCTGTGGACTGAGCACCCAGCACCCTGAGTACTGAGCACCCAGCACCCCGAGCACTGAGCACCCAGCACCCCGAGAATGAGCACCCAGCACCCTGAGTACTGAGAACCGAGCACCCTGAGTACTGAGCACCCAGCACCCTGAGTACTGAGCCCCCAGCACCCTGAGTACTGAGCACCCAGCAACCCGAGCACTGAGCACCCAGCACCCTGAGAATGAGCACCCAGCACCATGAGTACTGAGCACCCAGCACCCTGAGTACTGAGCACTAAGCACCCAGAGCACTGAGCACCCAGCACCCCGAGCACGGAGCACCCAGGACCCCGAGCACTGAGAACTGAGCACCCAGCACCCTGAGTACTGAGCACCGAGCTCCCCGAGCACTGAGCACACTGAGTACTGAGCACCCAGCACCCCGATCACTGAGCACCCAGCACCCTGAGCACTGAGCACCCAGCACCCTGAGAACTGAGCACCCAGCACCCTGAGTACTGAGCACTGAGCACCCAGCACCCCGAGCACTGAGCACCCAGCACCCTGTGTACTGAGCACTGAGCACCCTGAGTACTAAGCCCCCAGCACCCTGAGTACTGAGCACCCAGGACCCTGAGCACTGAGCACCGAGCAGCCCGAGCACTGAGCACCCAGCACCCTGAGCACTCAGCACCCAGCACCCCGAGCACTGAGCACCCAGCACCCTGAGCACTGAGCACCCAGCACCCTGAGCACGGAGCACCGCGAGTACTGAGCACGCAGCACCCTGAGCACTGAGCACCCAGCACCCTGAGCACTGAGCACCCAGCACACTGAGCACTGAGCACGCAGCACCCCGAGCACTGAGCACCCAGCACCCTGAGTACTGAGCACAGAGCACCCTGAGCCATGAGCACCCAGCACCCTGAGTACTGAGCACCCAGCACCCTGAGTACTGAGCAACCAGCACCCTGAGCACTGAGCACTGAGCACCCAGCACCCTGAGCACTGACCACTGAGCACCCAGCACCACAGCCCTGAGCACCCAGCACCCCGAGCACTGAGCACCCAGCACCCTGAGTACTGAGCACCCAGCACCCTGAGCACCCAGCACCCTGAGTACTGAGCACCCACCACCCTGAGTACTGAGCACCCAGCACCCTGAGTACTGAGCACTCAGCACCCTGAGTACTGAGCACCGAGCACCCCGAGCACTGAGCACCCAGCACCCTGAGCACTGTGCACCCGGAGGACTGAGCACCCAGCACCCTGAGCACTGAGCACCGATCACCCTGAGCACTGAGCACCCAGCACCCCTAGCACTGAGCACCCAGCACCCTGAGTACTGAGCACCCAGCACCCCGAGTACTGAGCACCCAGCACCCTGAGAACTGAGCACCCAGCACCCCGAGCACTGAGCAACCCGCACCCTGAGTACTGAGCACCCTGAGTACTGAGCACTGAGCACCGAGCACCCTGAGTACTGAGCACCCTGTGGACTGAGCACCCAGCACCCTGAGTACTGAGCACCCAGCACCCCGAGCACTGAGCACCCAGCACCCCGAGAATGAGCACCCAGCACCCTGAGTACTGAGAACCGAGCACCCTGAGTACTGAGCACCCAGCACCCTGAGTACTGAGCCCCCAGCACCCTGAGTACTGAGCACCCAGCAACCCGAGCACTGAGCACCCAGCACCCTGAGAATGAGCACCCAGCACCATGAGTACTGAGCACCCAGCACCCTGAGTACTGAGCACTAAGCACCCAGAGCACTGAGCACCCAGCACCCCGAGCACGGAGCACCCAGGACCCCGAGCACTGAGAACTGAGCACCCAGCACCCTGAGTACTGAGCACCGAGCTCCCCGAGCACTGAGCACACTGAGTACTGAGCACCCAGCACACCGATCACTGAGCACCCAGCACCCTGAGCACTGAGCACCCAGCACCCTGAGAACTGAGCACCCAGCACCCTGAGTACTGAGCACCCAGCACGCTGAGTACTGAGCACCCAGCACCCCGAGCACTGAGCACCCAGCACCCTGAGTACTGAGCACTGAGCACCCAGCACCCCGAGCACTGAGCACCCAGCACCCTGTGTACTGAGCACTGAGCACCCTGAGTACTAAGCACCCAGCACCCTGAGTACTGAGCACCCAGGACCCTGAGCACTGAGCACCGAGCAGCCCGAGCACTGAGCACCCAGCACCCTGAGCACTCAGCACCCAGCACACCGAGCACTGAGCACCCAGCACCCTGAGCACTGAGCACCCAGCACCCTGAGCACGGAGCACACCGAGTACTGAGCACCCAGCACCCTGAGCACTGAGCACCCAGCACCCTGAGCACAGAGCACCCAGCACCCTGAGCACTGAGCACCCAGCACCCTGAGCACGGAGCACCCAGCACCCTGAGTACTGAGCACCCAACACCCAGAGTACTGAGCACCCAGCACCCTGAGCACTGAGCACCCAACACCCTGAGTACTGAGCACCCAGCACCCTGAGTACTGAACACCCAGCACCCTGAGCACTGAGCACTGAGCACCCTGAGCACTGAGTACTGAGCACTGAGCACCCTGAGAACTGAGCACCCAGCACCACAGCCCTGAGCACCCCGAGTACTGAGCAACAAGCACCCCGAGTACTGAGCACTGAGCACCCTGAGTACTGAGCACCCAGCACCCTGAGCACTGAGCACCCAGCACACTGAGCACTGAGCACGCAGCACCCGGAGCACTGAGCACCCAGCACCCTGAGTACTGAGCACAGAGCACCCTGAGCACTGAGCACCCAGCACCCTGAGTACTGAGCACACAGCACCCTGAGTACTGAGCAACCAGCACCCTGAGCACTGAGCACTGAGCACCCAGCACCCTGAGCACTGACCACTGAGCACCCAGCACCACAACCCTGAGCACCCAGCACCCCGAGCACTGAGCACCCAGCACCCTGAGTACTGAGCACCCAGCACCCTGAGCACACAGCACCATGAGTACTGAGCACCCAGCACCCTGAGTACTGAGCACCCAGCACCCTGAGTACTGAGCACTCAGCACCCTGAGTACTGAGCACCGAGCACCCCGAGCACTGAGCACCCAGCACCCTGAGCACTGAGCACCCGGAGGACTGAGCACCCAGCACCCCGAGCACTGAGCACCGATCACCCTGAGCACTGAACACCCAGCACCCCGAGCACTGAGCACCCAGCACCCTGAGTACTGAGCACCCAGCACCCTGAGCACACAGCACCATGAGTACTGAGCACCCAGCACCCTGAGTACTGAGCACCCAGCACCCTGAGTACTGAGCACTCAGCACCCTGAGTACTGAGCACCGAGCACCCCGAGCACTGAGCACCCAGCACCCTGAGCACTGAGCACCCGGAGGACTGAGCACCCAGCACCCCGAGCACTGAGCACCGATCACCCTGAGCACTGAGCACCCAGCACCCCGAGCACTGAGCACCCAGCACCCTGAGTACTGAGCACCCAGCACCCCGAGCACTGAGCAAGCAGCACCCTGAGTACTGAGCACCCTGAGTACTGAGCACTGAGCACCGAGCACCCTGAGTACTGAGCACCCTGAGGACTGAGCACCCAGCACCCTGAGCACTGAGCACCCAGCACCCTGAGTACTGAGCACTGATCACCCTGAGCACTGATCACCCAGCACCCCGAGCACTGAGCACCCAGCACCCTGAGTACTGAGCACCTAGCACACTGAGCACTGAGCACCGAGCACCCTGAGTACTGAACACCCAGCACCCTGAGCACTGAGCACTGAGCACCCAGGACCCTGAGCACTGAGCACTGAGCACCCAGCACCCTGAGCACTGAGCACCCAGCACCCTGAGCACCCAGCACCCTGAGCACTGAGCACCCTGAGCACTGAGCACCCTGAGCACTGAGCACTGAGCACACTGAGCACTGAGCACCCAGCACCCCGAGTACTGAGCACTGAGCACCCTGAGTACTGAGCACCCAACACCCAGAGTACTGATCACCCAGCACCCTGAGAACTGAGCACCCAGCACCCTGAGTACTGAGCACCCAGCACCCTGAGTACTGAGCACCCAGCTGCCTGAGCACTGAGCACTGAGCACCCAGCACCTTGAGCACTGAGCCCTGACCACCCAGCACCCCGAGCACTGAGCACCCAGCACCCCGAGCACTGAGCACCCAGCGCCCTGAGCACTGAGCACCCAGCACACTGAGCACTGAGCACCCAGCCCCCTGAGTACTGAGCACCCAGCACCATGAGTACTGAGCACCCAGTACCCTGAGTACTGAGCACTCAGCACCCTGAGTACTGAGCACCGAGCAACCCGAGCACTGAGCACCAAGCACCCTGAGCACAGAGCACCCTGAGGACTGAGCACCCAGCACCCTGAGCACTGAGCACCCAGCACCCTGAGTACTGAGCACCGATCACCCTGAGCACTGAGCACCCAGCACCCCGAGCACTGAGCACCCAGCACCCTGAGTACTGAGCACCCAGCACCCTGAGCACTGAGCACCCAGCACCCTGAGTACTGAGCACCCTGAGTACTGAGCACCGATCACCCTGAGCACTGAGCACCCAGCACCCTGAGTACTGAGCACCCAGCACCCTGAGCACTGAGCACCCAGCACCCTGAGCACTGAGCACCCAGCACCCTGAGTACTGAGCACCCAGCACCCTGAGCACGGAGCACCCAGGACCCCGAGCACTGAGTACTGAGCACCTAGCACCCTGAGTACTGAGCACCGAGCTCCCCGAGCACTGAGCACCCAGCACCCTGAGCACTGAGCACCCAGCACCCTGAGCACTGAGCACCCAGCACCATGAGTACTGAGCACACAGCACGCTGAGTACTGAGCACTCAGCACCCTGAGCACTGAGCACCCAGCACCCTGAGTACTGAGCACTGAGCACGCAGCAACCCGAGCACTGAGCACCCAGCACCCCGAGCACTGAGCATGGAGCACCCCGAGGACTGAGCACCCCGCAACCTGAGCACTGAGCATGGAGCACCCCGAGGACTGAGCACCCCGCACCCTGAGCACTGAGCACCCAGAACCTTGAGTACTGAGCACCGAGCACCCCGAGCACTGAGCTCCCAGCACCCTGAGTACTGAGCACCCAGCACCCTGAGCACTGAGCACCCAGCACCCTGAGCACTGAGCACCCAGCACCCCGAGCACTGAGCACCCAGCATCCTGAGTACTGAGCACCCAACACCCAGAGTGCTGAGCACCCAGCAGCCTGAGAACTGAGCACCCAGCACCCTGAGTACTGAGCACCCAGCACCCTGAGTACTGAGCACCCAGCACCCTGAGCACTGAGCACCCAGCACCCTGAGCACTGAGCACCCAGCACCCTGAGCACTGAGCACCCAGCACCCCGAGCACTGAGCACCCAGCATCCTGAGTACTGAGCACCCAACACCCAGAGTACTGAGCACCCAGCAGCCTGAGAACTGAGCACCCAGCACCCTGAGTACTGAGCACCCAGCACCCTGAGTACTGAGCACCCAGCACCCTGAGCACTGAGCACCCAACACCCAGAGTACTGAGCACCCAGCAGCCTGAGAACTGAGCACCCAGCACCCTGAGTACTGAGCACCCAGCACCCTGAGTACTGAGCACCCAACACCCAGAGTACTGAGCACCCAGCAGCCTGAGAACTGAGCACCCAGCACCCTGAGTACTGAGCACCCAGCACCCTGAGTACTGAGCACCCAGCACCCTGAGCACTGAGCATTGAGCACCCAGCACCCCGAGCACTGAGCACCCAGCACCCTGAGCACTGAGCACCCAGCACCCTGAGCACTGAGCACCCAGCCCCCTGAGTACTGAGCACCCAGCACCATGAGTACTGAGCACCCAGCACCCTGAGTACTGAGCACTCAGCACCCTGAGTACTGAGCACCGAGCACCCCGAGCACTGAGCTCCCTGCACCCTGAGCACTGAGCACCCTGATGACTGAGCACCCAGCAACCTGAGCACTGAGCACCCAGCACCCTGAGTACTGAGCACCGATCACCCTGAGCACTGAGCACCCAGCACCCCGAGCACTGAGCACCCTGAGTACTGAGCAACGATCACCCTGAGCACTGAGCACCCAGCACCCTGAGTACTGAGCACCCAGCACCCTGAGCACTGATCACCCAGCACCCTGAGCACTGAGCACACAGCACCCTGAGTTATGAGCACCCAGAACCCTGAGTACTGAGTACAAAGCACCCTGAGCACTGAGCACCCAGCACCCTGAGTACGGAGCACCGAGCACCCTGAGTACTGAGCACCCAGTACCCTGAGCACTGAGCACCCTGAGCACTGAGCACCCTGAGCACTGAGCACTGAGCACCCAGCACCCTGAGTACTGAGCACCCAAAACTCTGAGCACTGAGCACCCAGCACGCTGAGTACTGAGCACTGAGCACACAGCACCCTGAGTACTGAGCACCCAGCACCCCGAGCACTGAGCTCCCAGCGCCCCGAGCACTGAGCACCCAGCACCCTGAGCACTGAGCACTGAGCACACTGAGCACTGAGCACCCAGCACCCCGAGTACTGAGCACTGAGCACCCTGAGTACTGAGCACCCAACACCCAGAGTACTGATCACCCAGCACCCTGAGAACTGAGCACCAAGCACCCTGAGTACTGAGCACCCAGCACCCTGAGTACTGAGCACCCAGCTGCCTGAGCACTGAGCACTGAGCACCCAGCACCTTGAGCACTGAGCACTGACCACCCAGCACCCCGAGCACTGAGCAGCCAGCACCCCGAGCACTGAGCACCCAGCGCCCTGAGCACTGAGCACCCAGCACACTGAGCACTGAGCACCCAGCCCCCTGAGTACTGAGCACCCAGCACCATGAGTACTGAGCACCCAGTACCCTGAGTACTGAGCACTCAGCACCCTGAGTACTGAGCACCGAGCACCCCGAGCACTGAGCACCAAGCACCCTGAGCACTGAGCACCCTGAGGACTGAGCACCCAGCACCCTGAGCACTGAGCACCCAGCACCCTGAGTACTGAGCACCGATCACCCTGAGCACTGAGCACCCAGCACCCCGAGCACTGAGCACCCAGCACCCTGAGTACTGAGCACCCAGCACCCTGAGCACTGAGCACCCAGCAACCTGAGTACTGAGCACCCTGAGTACTGAGCACCGATCACCCTGAGCACTGAGCACCCAGCACCCTGAGTACTGAGCACCCAGCACCCTGAGCACTGAGCACCCAGCACCCTGAGCACTGAGCACCCAGCACCCTGAGTACTGAGCACCCAGCACCCTGAGCACGGAGCACCCAGGACCCCGAGCACTGAGTACTGAGCACCCAGCACCCTGAGTACTGAGCACCGAGCTCCCCGAGCACTGAGCACCCAGCACCCTGAGCACTGAGCACCCAGCACCCTGAGCACTGAGCACCCAGCACCCTGAGTACTGAGCACCCAGCACGCTGAGTACTGAGCACTCAGCACCCTGAGCACTGAGCACCCAGCACCCTGAGTACTGAGCACTGAGCACCCAGCACCCCGAGCACTGAGCACCCAGCACCCCGAGCACTGAGCATGGAGCACCCCGAGGACTGAGCACCCCGCACCCTGAGCACTGAGCATGGGGCACCCCGAGGACTGAGCACCCCGCACCCTGAGCACTGAACACCCAGCACCTTGAGTACTGAGCACCGAGCACCCCGAGCACTGAGCTCCCAGCACCCTGAGTACTGAGCACCCAGCACCCTGAGCACTGAGCACCCAGCACCCTGAGCACTGAGCACCCAGCACCCCGAGCACTGAGCACCCAGCATCCTGAGTACTGAGCACCCAACACCCAGAGTACTGAGCACCCAGCAGCCTGAGAACTGAGCACCCAGCACCCTGAGTACTGAGCACCCAGCACCCTGAGTACTGAGCACCCAGTACCCTGAGCACTGAGCACTGAGCACGCAGCACCCTGAGCACTGAGCACTGACCACCCAGCACCCCGAGAACTGAGCACCCAGCACCCCGAGCACTGAGCACCCAGCACCCTGAGCACTGAGCACCCAGCACCCTGAGCACTGAGCACCCAGCCCCCTGAGTACTGAGCACCCAGCACCATGAGTACTGAGCACCCAGCACCCTGAGTACTGAGCACTCAGCACCCTGAGTACTGAGCACCGAGCACCCCGAGCACTGAGCTCCCTGCACCCTGAGCACTGAGCACCCTGAGGACTGAGCACCCAGCAACCTGAGCACTGATCACCCAGCACCCTGAGTACTGAGCACCGATCACCCTGAGCACTGAGCACCCAGCACCCCGAGCACTGAGCACCCAGCACCCTGAGTACTGAGCACCCAGCACCCTGAGCACTGAGCACCCAGCACCCTGAGTACTGAGCACCCTGAGTACTGAGCAACGATCACCCTGAGCACTGAGCACCCAGCACCCTGAGTACTGAGCACCCAGCACCCTGAGCACTGAGCACCCAGCACCCTGAGCACTGAGCACCCAGCACCCTGAGTTATGAGCACCCAGAACCCTGAGTACTGAGTACAAAGCACCCTGAGCACTGAGCACCCAGCACCCTGAGTACTGAGCACCGAGCACCCTGAGTACTGAGCACCCAGCACCCTGAGTACTGAGCACGCAGCACCCTGAGCACTGAGCACCCAGCACCCTGAGTACTGAGCACCCAGCACCCTGAGTACTAAGCACCCAGCACCCTGAGTACTGAGCACCCAGCACCCTGAGCACCGTGCACCCAGCACCCTGAGTACTGAGCACCGAGCACCCCGAGCACTGAGCAACCAGCACCCTGAGTACTGAGCACTGAGCACCCTGAGTACTAAGCACCGAACACCCTGAGTACTGAGCACCCAGCACCCTGAGGACTGAGCACCCAGCACCCTGAGCACTGAGCACCCAGCACCCTGAGTACTGAGCACCGAGCACCCCGAGCACTGAGCTCCCTGCACCCTGAGCACTGAGCACCCTGAGGACTGAGCACCCAGCAACCTGAGCACTGAGCACCCAGCACCCTGAGTACTGAGCACCGATCACCCTGAGCACTGAGCACCCAGCACCCCGAGCACTGAGCACCCTGAGTACTGAGCAACGATCACCCTGAGCACTGAGCACCCAGCACCCTGAGTACTGAGCACCCAGCACCCTGAGCACTGAGCACCCAGCACCCTGAGCACTGAGCACACAGCACCCTGAGTTATGAGCACCCAGAACCCTGAGTACTGAGTACAAAGCACCCTGAGCACTGAGCACCCAGCACCCTGAGTACGGAGCACCGAGCACCCTGAGTACTGAGCACCCAGTACCCTGAGCACTGAGCACCCTGAGCACTGAGCACCCTGAGCACTGAGCACTGAGCACCCAGCACCCTGAGTACTGAGCACCCAAAACTCTGAGCACTGAGCACCCAGCACGCTGAGTACTGAGCACTGAGCACACAGCACCCTGAGTACTGAGCACCCAGCACCCCGAGCACTGAGCTCCCAGCGCCCCGAGCACTGAGCACCCAGCACCCTGAGCACTGAGCACTGAGCACACTGAGCACTGAGCACCCAGCACCCCGAGTACTGAGCACTGAGCACCCTGAGTACTGAGCACCCAACACCCAGAGTACTGATCACCCAGCACCCTGAGAACTGAGCACCAAGCACCCTGAGTACTGAGCACCCAGCACCCTGAGTACTGAGCACCCAGCTGCCTGAGCACTGAGCACTGAGCACCCAGCACCTTGAGCACTGAGCACTGACCACCCAGCACCCCGAGCACTGAGCAGCCAGCACCCCGAGCACTGAGCACCCAGCGCCCTGAGCACTGAGCACCCAGCACACTGAGCACTGAGCACCCAGCCCCCTGAGTACTGAGCACCCAGCACCATGAGTACTGAGCACCCAGTACCCTGAGTACTGAGCACTCAGCACCCTGAGTACTGAGCACCGAGCACCCCGAGCACTGAGCACCAAGCACCCTGAGCACTGAGCACCCTGAGGACTGAGCACCCAGCACCCTGAGCACTGAGCACCCAGCACCCTGAGTACTGAGCACCGATCACCCTGAGCACTGAGCACCCAGCACCCCGAGCACTGAGCACCCAGCACCCTGAGTACTGAGCACCCAGCACCCTGAGCACTGAGCACCCAGCAACCTGAGTACTGAGCACCCTGAGTACTGAGCACCGATCACCCTGAGCACTGAGCACCCAGCACCCTGAGTACTGAGCACCCAGCACCCCTGAGCACTGAGCACCCAGCACCCTGAGCACTGAGCACCCAGCACCCTGAGTAC